>NC_069502.1:1071171078-1071188578 GCF_027579735.1 Bombina bombina
CCTCCCGTCATCTGTGTACTTTTGCTTTGGTATTGGTATCCCAGAAGTAATGATGACCCGTGGACTGATCACACTTAACAGAAGAAAACATAATTTATGCTTACCTGATAAATTCCTTTCTTCTGTAGTGTGATCAGTCCACGGCCCGCCCTGTTTTTAAGGCAGGTAAATATTTTTTAATTTATACTCCAGTCACCACTTCACCCTTGGCTTTTCCTTTCTCGTTGGTCCTTGGTCGAATGACTGGGAGTGACGTAGAGGGGAGGAGCTATATGCAGCTCTGCTGGGTGAATCCTCTTGCACTTCCTGTTGGGGAGGAGTAATATCCCAGAAGTAATGATGACCCGTGGACTGATCACACTACAGAAGAAAGGAATTTATCAGGTAAGCATAAATTATGTTTTTAGCTATTCCCTTTAAAGGTAAGACCCTTTTCGGGCCAGAATTGAAGGAAATAATTTCTGACATTACTGGAGGTAAAGGCCATGCCCTACCTCAGGATAAGTCTGTTAAGATGAGGGGTAAACAGAATAATTTTCGTTCCTTTCAGAATTTTAAGGGCGGACCTTCTGCTTCCTCTTCCTCCACAAAGCAGGAAGGGAATTTTACCCAATCTAAGTCAGTCTGGAGACCCAACCAGCATTGGAATAAAGGTAAACAATCCAAGAAGCCCGCTGCTGCTACCAAGACAGCATGAAGGAGTGGCCACCGATCTGGGACCGGATTTAGTAGGGGGCAGACTTTCTTTCTTTGCCCAGGCTTGGGCAAGAGATGTTCAGGACCCCTGGGCACTAGAAATAGTGACCCACGGTAATTAATTGGATTTCAAGGATTTTCCCCAAGAGGGAGGTTTTCATCTTTCAAGATTATATGTAGACCAGATAAAAAGAAAGGCGTTCTTACGCTGTGTAAAAGACCTTGTTACCATGGGAGTAATTTGTCCAGTTCCAAAATCGGAACAAGGACAGGGGTTTTACTCAAATCTATTTGTGGTTCCCAAAAAAGAGGACACTTTCAGACCCATCTTAGACCTCAAATGTCTAAACAAGTTTCTCAGAGTTCCATCGTTCAAGATGGAGACTATACGTATGATTTTACCATTGATCCAGGAGGGTCAATATATGACTACCGTGGACTTGAAGGATGCTTACCTTCATATTCCTATCCACAAGGATCATCATCAGTTTCTAAGGTTTGCCTTCCTGGACAAACATTATCAGTTCGTGGCGCTTCCCTTCGGGTTGGCCACAGCACCCAGAATCTTCACAAAGGTTCTAGGGTCTCTTTTGGCGGGTTCTCAGACCGCGAGGCATAGCAGTGGCGCCTTATCTGGACGATATTCTAATTCAGGCGTCAACATATCAACTGACAAAATCTCACACGGACACAGTGTTGTTTTTCCTGAGAACTCACGAAGAGTTCACTTGTTCCACAGACAAGGGTTCCTTTCTTGGGAACTCTGATAGACTCGGTAGCCATAAAAATATTTCTGACAGAGGTCAGAAAATCAAAGATTCTAAATACTTGCCGAGCACTTCAGTCCATTCCTCAGCCATCAGTGGCTCAGTGTATGGAGGTAATTGGATTAATGGTAGCGGCAATGGACATCATTCCGTTTGCTCACTTTCATCTCAGACCGCTGCAGCTGTGCATGCTCGGACAGTGGAATGGGGATTATGCGGATTTATCTCCTCAGATAAACCTAGACCAAGAAACCAGAGACTCTCTTCTTTGGTGGTTGTCACTGGATCATCTGTCCCAGGGGACTTGTTTCCGCAGACCCTCGTGGGTCATAGTGACAACAGACGCCAGCCTTCTGGGCTGGGGTGCAGTCTGGAATTCCCTGAAGGCTCAGGGTGTTTGGACTCGGGTGGAGTCTTTACTTCCAATCAATATTCTGGAACTGAGAGCAATATTCAATGCGCTTCAGGCATGGCCTCAGTTGGCTTCGGCCAAATTCATCAGATTCCAGTCGGACAACATCACGACTGTGGCCTATATCAATCATCAGGGGGAACAAGGAGTCCTTTAGCGATGAGAGAGGTATCCAAGATAATTCGTTGGGCGGAAGCCCACTTTTGTCATCTGTCAGAAATCTACATCCCAGGGGTAGAGAACTGGGAAGCAGATTTTCTAAGTCGACAGACTTTTCATCCGGGGGAGTGGGAACTCCACCCGGAGGTGTTTGCCTCATTGATTCTCTGATGGGGCAGACCGGAATTGGATCTGATGGCATCTTGACAGAATGCCAAGCTTCCAAGATATGGATCCAGGTCGAGGGATCCTCAGGCCGAACTGATAGATGCCTTGGCAGTGCCTTGGTCATTCAGCCTAGCTTATGTGTTTCCACCGTTTCCTCTCCTTCCATGCGTGATTGCTCGAATCAAACAGGAGAGAGCTTCAGTGATCCTTATAGCGCCTGCGTGGCCACGTAGGACTTGGTATGCAGATCTAGTGGACATGTCCTCTCTGCCACCGTGGAAACTTCCTTTGAGACAGGACCTTCTCATTCTAATTTCTCTGCAGCTGACTGCGTGGAGATTGAACGCTTGATTTTATCGAAGCAAGGATTCTCTGATTCAGTCATCAATAATTTGATACAGGCTAGAAAGCCTGTCACTAGAAAAATCTATCATAAGATATGGCGTAAATATCTCATGGAGTAAAGTTAGGATTCCTAGGATTTTGTCTTTTCTCCAAGAAGGATTGGAGAAAGGGTTATCAGCAATTTCCTTAAAGGGACAAATTTCTGCTTTGTCAATTCTGTTTCGCAAACGTTTGGCAGATATGCCAGATGTTCAGTCTTTTTGTCAGGCTCTATCTAGAATTAAGCCTGTATTTAGACCCATTACTCCTCCCTGGAGTTTGAATTTAGTTCTTCAAGTTCTTCAAGGGGTTCCGTTTGAACCCATGCATTCCATAGATATCAAATTGTTATCTTGGAAAGTTCTGTTTTTAGTTGTTATTTCTTCTCCTCAAAGAGTTTCTGAGCTTTCACCGCTACAGTGTGATTCTCCTTATCTCATATTTCATTCTGATAAGGTGGTGTTGCGTACCAAACCTGGATTCCTAAGGTTGTTTCAAATAAGAATATTAATCAGGAAATTGTTGTTCCTTCCTTATGTCCTAACCCTTCTTCTAAGAAAGAGCGTATGTTGCATAATTTGGATGTGGTCATTGCCTTAAAGTTTTACTTACAGGCAACTAAGGATTTCCGTCAATCATCTTCATTATTCATTGTTTATTCTGGAAAGTGTAGGGGTCAGAAAGCTACGGCTACCTCTCTTTGTTTTTGGCTGAGAAGTATCATCCGCCTGGCATATGAGACTGCTGGACAGCAGCCTCCTAAAAGAATTCAGGCTCATTCTACTAGGGCTGTGGCTTCCACATGGGCCTTTAAAAACGATGCTTCTGTTGAACAGATTTGTAAGGCTGCGACTTGGTCGTCCCTTCACACTTTTTCCAAATTTTCCAAATTTGATACTTTTGCTTCTTCTGAGGCTATTTTTGGGAGAAAGGTTCTTCAAGCAGTGGTGCCTTCTGTTTAGGTTCCTGTCTTGTCCCTCCCTTTCATCCGTGTCCTCTTGCTTTGGTATTGGTATCCCACAAGTAAGGATGAAATCTGTGGACTCATCATATCTTTGTAAAAGAAAAGTAAATTTATTCTTACCTGATAAATTAATTTCTTTTACGATATGACGAGTCCACGGCCCACCCTGTTATTTTAAGACAGAGTCACCTCTGCACCTTTTCCTTTTCTCTTCCTATACCTTCGGCCGAATGACTGAGGGTGGAGGGGCTATATATGCAGCTCTGCTGTGGTGCTCTTTGCCGCTTCCTGTTGGCAGGAGGTTAGTGTCCCACAAGTAAGGATGAAATCTGTGGACTCGTCATATCGTAAAAGAAATTAATTTATCAGGTAAGCATAAATTTACTTTTTTGCTTTCATGGCCCTTCAAACAATTTGAAACAAAAAGGAGAAGAGGGTCCTGGTGTTACAAATGTAATTCTATGCAAAATGTAATACAGGCAGAAAGGCTTTCAGACTTGCCAATAAAAAGGGAAGTAGGTGAAAAAGGTGAGAGAAGCAGATAGAGACTGAAGCCAGGAGGTTAATGTGACAAATGCAAAATATCTGTAGTAAAAACAAGACTGGAAAAGAGAAGAGGAATTACATTGCTAACTGGTGTATGTAAAGAGTGTAGACCGGAATGGTGTAACAGAGAATATAAAAGGATCCATGGTGAGATACCTGGTGGTAACAGTTTGTCCTTAAAGCTGTATTGGCGCTGGGAAGTGGCTGATTCTAATCATACTAGGGTTATATAAAATAGGGTGAGTGTGATGAGAGAAAGAGAGGCAAATTAAGGCAGACTTTAGTCCCTTCCTAAATCACTGTTCATTTACCTCTCCCCACATCTATTCACTAGTTATGCGATTGAGGGGAGTCTAATTTCACAGGGTGTGAAGGTAATTGAATTTAGAACACTACAGACAATGGCAGTACTTGTGCCAATCCACTGGTCAAATGCATTTCTACTTCTATATAGAGCATACCCACATATGTCCATTGATGTTCATTGACTGGATGTGATGCTATGCATTTAACCTCTTAAGGACATATGACGGAATTTTTCCGTCATAAAACAATTGAGCAAACTGAAAGCTGTGTCCTTAAAGGGTTAAATATATATACAAATTATTTGTAAATAGAATCCAAAAGGAAAACATATACATCTATAGAACTCTATGCCCAAAGACTCTTGAGGGTGGTTATTAGAACATAATTTTATTAATTTGTTAAATTATGGGCATATGTTAAAATCTGGATATACTGTTTATATTATATATACGTTTGGTTGATTTATCTTGATAGTTAAGACTGGGGCTTTCATTTATTCAAGTAACCTTAAAACCTGAAACATTCACTTTATATTATGATTCTCCATAATGTTCCATGTCTTTCATTCTTGAGATAATATATACACATTTGTATTGTAGCTTTTATGTACAGACAAAATGATACATTCAAATCAGATCTTAGTTATATTTAAAATATAGCATATATAATATATTCAGATTTTATGATTTTCAAATGCTTTAATAAATTAATAAATGCTATGTTTTCATCACAGCCTTATGATTCTTTGGACACAGAGTACTTTCTTTTGGATTCTATTTCCAAATAGTATGGAGAAAAATACTTTGCAGCAAAGAGTACATAAAATGTTGCTATGGTAATGTCCAAACCTCATCCAAATCATCAAACAACCACACATCCCCTTGATAGCCCCAGACTTGATCTTCGGCCATTACGTCACATCTTTAATCTCCTTGGGGAACAAATGGTGATGTTAGGCAAAGGCTGTAGTTGGGCAAACAGAAATACAGATTTGATGGCATAAGAGTGATTTAGTACCTACTGTATAGTCTTGATGCAACTCTATGAAGAGTGTTATGGGCATAATGTATGCCTAGTCTCATAAGGGCCATATCTAGATATATTTGGGGGCACTACACTTTACAGGCCTCTTATCGCTAAACCTAAATACACATCCTTGGTGTTTAGGGGCGTACATAATTTTTAAATATGCCCCCTGCTATATCAGCTGCACACACAATGTCATTATTGATACTGTGGTACAAATAGTTTTTACCTCTACCTGGCAGAAACGTGCATTTATGAGGGAAGGTTACAGAAGATTATCAGGGGATTTATAAAGGAAAATGTCTTATGCGTTTCGGCCCTGTACTGGCCTTAATCATAGACATTGAAGCCTTTAATTACCGTCTGTGATTAAATCCTCTTGAAAATTATTGGCTGCTTACACATCTTATTAGAATTTCAAACATTTAAAGGGGACAAGACCCAATAACTATATCAATACAAATACATTGATAAATGATCACATCTATACAAAGTTCACAATGTATCATAATGATAAGGTACAATGATCCTAATAACAATGGCAATATGGTAACTAGAAACAAATGCATATGTAATGATCAATGACAACTAAGTTAACATGTAAATTGACAGAATTGGTATAAAAATACAAATAAGTAAATAAAATATTGTGCACTGTATTATACAATTTATAATCCATTGTAGAAAAAATGGATACATAGAGAATGGATACATGAATACTTAAAAGATGCTGCTTTAATATACACCTGTGACTCACTATATGCTTATTAAGTGGACGGCTCATGGCTTAAAGCTAGTAATAAAAAGATACCAACAGTAGCTGTTAAAGGGATACTGAACCCAATTTTTTTCTTTCATGATTCAGATAGAGCATGCAATTTTAAGCAACTTTCTAAACTACTCCTATTACCAATTTCTTTCATGTAATTAGCAAGAGTCCATGAGCTAGTGACGTATGGGATATACATTCCTACCAGGAGGGGCAAATATTCCCAAACCTCAAAATGCCTATAAATACACCCCTCACCACACCCACAAATCAGTTTTACAAACTTTGCCTCCTATGGAGGTGGTGAAGTAAGTTTGTGCTAGATTCTACGTTGATATGCGCTCCGCAGCAGGCTGGAGCCCGGTTTTCCTCTCAGTGTGCAGTGAATGTCAGAGGGATGTGAGGAGAGTATTGCCTATTTGAATTCAATGATCTCCTTCTACGGGGTCTATTTCATAGGTTCTCTGTTATCAGTCGTAGAGATTCATCTCTTACCTCCCTTTTCAGATCGACGATATACTCTTATTTATATACCATTACCTCTGCTGATTTTCGTTTCAGTACTGGTTTGGCTTTCTACTACATGTAGATGAGTGTCCTGGGGTAAGTAAGTCTCATTTTCTGTGACACTCTAAGCTATGGTTGGGCACTTTTTTATAAAGTTCTAAATATATGTATTCAAACATTTATTTGCCTTGACTCAGGATGTTCAACATTCCTTATTTCAGACAGTCAGTTTCATATTTGGGTTAATGCATATGAATAAATCAATTTTTTTCTTACCTTAAAATTTGACTTTTTCCCTGTGGGCTGTTAGGCTCGCGGGGGCTGAAAATGCTTCATTTTATTGCGTCATTCTTGGCGCTGACTTTTTTGGGGCAAAATTTTTTTTTCTGTTTCTGGCGTCATACGTGTCGCCGGAAGTTGCGTCATTTTTGACGTTCTTTTGCGCCAAAAATGTCGGCGTTCCGGATGTGGCGTCATTTTTGGCGCCAAAAGCATTTAGGCGCCAAATAATGTGGGCATCATTTTTGGCGCTAAAAAAATATGGGCGTTACTATTGTCTCCACATTATTTAAGTCTCATTTTTTATTGCTTCTGGTTGCTAGAAGCTTGTTCACTGGCATTTTTTCCCATTCCTGAAACTGTCATTTAAGGAATTTGATCAATTTTGCTTTATATGTTGTTTTTTCTATTACATATTGCAAGATGTCCCACGTCGAAACTGAGTCAGAAGATACTTCTGGAAAATCGCTGCCTGGGGCTGGAGCTACCAAAGCTAAGTGTATCTACTGTAAACTTATGGTATCTGTTCCTCCAGCTGTTGTTTGTACTGTTTTGTCATGACAAACTGTTAATGCAGATAATATTTCCTTTAGTACTGTTACATTACCTGTTTCTGTTCTGTCAACATCTAATACTCAGAGTGTTCCTGATAACATAAGAGATTTTGTTTCTAAATCCATTGAGAAGGCTATGTCTTTTATTCCTCCTTCTAGTAAACGTAAAAAGTCTTTTAAAACTTCTCATTTTTCAGATGAATTTTTAAATGAACATCATCATTCTGATTCTGATAATGGTTCTTCTGGTTCAGAGGATTCTGTCTCAGAGGTTGATGCTGATAAATCTTCATATTTATTTAAAATGGAATTTATTCGTTCTTTACTTAAAGAAGTCCTAATTGCATTAGAAATTGAGGATTCTGGTCCTCTTGATACTAAATCTAAACGTTTAGATAAGGTTTTTAAATCTCCTGTAGTTATTCCAGAAGTTTTTCCTGTCCCTAGTGCTTTTTCTGAAGTAATTTCCAGGGAATGGAATAATTTGGGTAATTCTTTTACTCCTTCTAAACGTTTTAAGCAATTATATCCTGTGCCATCTGACAGATTAGAGTTTTGGGACAAAATCCCTAAAGTTGATGGGGCTGTCTCTACTCTTGTTAAGCGTACTACTATTCCTACGGCAGATGGTACTTCCTTTAAGGATCCTTTAGATAGGAAAATTGAATCCTTTCTAAGAAAAGCTTACTTGTGGTCAGGTAATCTTCTTAGACCTGCTATATCTTTAGCGGATGTTGCTGCAGCTTCATCTTTTGGTTAGAAGCTTTAGCGCAACAAGTAACAGATCATAATTCTCATAGCATTTTTATTCTTCTTCAACATGCTAATAATTTTATTTGTGATGCCATCTTTGATATCATTGAAGTTGATGTCAGGTATATGTCTCTAGCTATTTTAGCTAGAAGAGCTTTATGGCTTAAAACTTGGAATGCTGATCTGTCTTCTAAGTCTACTCTGTTTTCCCTTTCTTTCAAGGGTAATAATCATTTTCGTTCCTTTCGTCACAACAAGGAACAAAAACCTGATCCTTCATCCTCAGGAGCGGTATCAGTTTGGAAACCATCTCCAGTTTGGAATAAATCCAAGCCTTTTAGAAAATCAAAGCCAGCTTCTAAGTCCACATGAAGGTGCGGCCCTCATTCCAGCTCAGCTGGTAGGGGGCAGATTACGTTTTTTCAAAGAAATTTGGATCAATTCCGTTCACAATCTTTGGATTCAGAACATTGTTTCAGAAGGGTACAGAATTGGCTTCAAGATAAGGCCTCCTGCAAAGAGATTTTTTTCTTTGCCATGTCCCAGTAAACCCAGCGAAGGCTCAGCATTTCTGAAATGTGTTTCAGATCTAGAGTTGACTGGAGTAATTATGCCAGTTCCAGTTCTGGAACAGGAACTGGGGTTTTATTCAAAACTCTTCATTGTACCAAAGAAGGAAAATTCCTTCAGACCAGTTCTGGATCTAAAAATATTGAATCGTTATGTAAGGATACCAATATTCAAAATTGGTAACTGTAAGGACTATCCTGCCTTTTGTTCAGCAAGGGCATTATATGTCCACAATAGATTTACAGGATGCATATCTGCATATTCCAATTCTTCCAGATCACTATCAGTTTCTGGGATTCTCTTTCCTAGACGAGCATTACCAGTTTGTGGCTCTGCTGTTTGGCCTAGATACACCTCCAAGAATTTTTTACGAAGGTTCTCGGTGCCCTTCTGTCTGTAATCAGAGAACAGGGTATTGTGGTATTCCTTATTTGGACGATATCTTGGTACTTGCTCAGTCTTCACATTTAGCAGAATCTCATACGAATCGACTTGTGTTGTTTCTTCAACATCATGGTTGGAGGATCAATTTACCAAAAAGTTCATTGATTCCTCAGACTCAGGTAACCTTTTTAGGTTTTCAGATAGATTCAGTGTCCATGACTCTATCTTTGACAGACAAGAGACGTCTAAAATTGATATCAGCTTGTCGAAACCTTCAGTCACAATCTTTCCCTTCGGTAGCCTTATGCATGGAAATTCTAGGTCTTATGACTGCGGCATCGGACGCGATCCCATTTGCTCGTTTTCACATGCGGCCTCTTCAGCTCTGTATGCTGAACCAGTGGTGCAGGGATTACACAAAGATATCTCAATTAATATCTTTAAAACCGATTGTACGACACTCTCTGACGTGGTGGACAGATCACCATGCTATGGGGTTTCATGGCGGATAGCAATGGAGGAGAAGAACTTGTATTAGGAAAGGTTAGTGTAGGTTGTATGCATCCCTGAACAGTCTTAAGGGAGCACTTGAAGCTTTCAAAACTAGGGGAGAGTCTTGTGGAGCGAGGCAGAGAGTTCAACAAGATGGGAGCCAGTCTGCAGAAGTCCTGTAAATGGGAATGTGAGGAGGTAACAAGAGAGGTAGAGAATAGGAGGTCGTGAGCAGAGCAAAGGGGACGGGAGGGAGAGCATCTGGAGACAAGGTCTGAGATATAGGGTGAAGCAGTGCAGTTGAGGGCCTTCTATGTCAGAGGCAGAATTTGGGTGTCATCGATATACAGATGATATTGAAATCCGTGGGACTTTATTAGGGATCCTAATGTTGACGTGTAGATTGAGAAGAGAAGTGTACCAAGGACAGAGTCTTGCGGTACCCCAACAGAAAGTGGTAAAGGGGCAGAGGAAGCCCTAGAGAAGGCCACACTAAAGGTACGGTTAGAAAGGTAGGGAGAGAACCATAAGAGGACTGTGTCACAAATGCCGAGGGATTGGAGGGTTTGGAGCAAAAGAGGGTGGTCAACAGTATCAAAGGCTGCAGACAGATCAAGGAGGATAAGCAGAGAGAAGTGGCCTTTGGATTTTGCTGTAAGTAGGTTGTTGGTAACCTTAACAATTGCTGTCTCTGTGGAGTTATGGGGTGAAATCCAGATTGCAGTGGGTCAAGGAGGGAGTTTAATGTAAGGAAATGGATAGGTGTGCATATACTAGCTTTTCAAGAAGCTTTGAGGCAAGAGATAGTCAGGAAATAGGGTGGTAGTTGGATGGGGAGATTGGATTGAGAGAAGGTTTTTTTGAGGATAGGTGTGACCAATGCATGTTTTAGAGATAAGGGAAAATATAAATTATGCTTACCTGATAATTGTCTTTTCTTCAGATGGAAAGAGTCCACAGCTGCATTCATTACTTTTGGGAAATTCAGAACCTGGCCACCAGGAGGAGGCAAAGACACCCTAGCCAAAGGCTTAAATACTCCTCCCACTTCCCTCATCCCCCAGTCATTCTGCAGAGGAACAAGAGACAGTAGAAGAAATATCAGGGTGAAAAGGTGCCAGAAGAACAAAAATTATGGCCACCCCACATAAAAACACGGGCGGGGAGCTGTGGACTCTTTCCATCTGAAGAAAAGAAAATTATCAGGTAAGCATAATTTATGTTTTTCTTCATAAATGGAAAGAGTCCACAGCTGCATTCATTACTTTTGGGGAAACAATACCCAAGCTATAGAGGACACTGAATGCTAAAACAGGAGGGTACAAGAGGCGGCCCATTCTGAGGGCACCAGGCCTGAAAAAACCCTACCCAACAAAAGCAGAAAACAACCTTTTGAAAAAAGGAAAAAGGCCCAAGGACACTGACCCGCAGATAGTCCACAAGCCTTGCTAGAGACCGCAGTCGGTCTCCAAACAACACACCCCTTACTAGACAAAAGGGAACAAACTACCGTATTCTTCCACAAAGAAGAAAAGACACAGAGAAAAAAAGCATGAGGAACTCCAGAAAAAAAACTAAAAAAGGGCACAAGTCCTTAAACAGAACAAAAACCCGAGAAACTTGGTTAGGCTAACAGAGACCTTACCAGTCTCGTAGAAAAAATGGGGAGGCAACGCCCAGAGATGCAGAAACCATGGACTAAGGCCGGGAGTCTGAACAGAGAAGAGAATCTTCCCCTAACACAGTGCAACCGCACTCTAGTTAAGACGACTGAAGACGCACTCTAGTTAAGACGACTGAAGAGTCGTAAAAAGGTAGCTCTGAATATCTAAATTTTCAGAACTAAACCTTGTGCAGCAAGCTCAGAAAGGTGAACATCTGACTACAACCGCTGGAGACAAAACACTGCATGCTGCCGTTATCGAAAATGACGCAGAAACTTAAATACTTGCAGGGCAAGTAAGGAGCAGCTGAAATAGGATCCTTCAGGCTGCTAAGCATCCACCAACCAGTGGATAACATTGCAGGCTATCCAAGAACTGCCAGTCCTTCCCACAGATCTTTGAACATGGAGAAAAAACAGAACCTCAAAGAGGCTCACCATACCTCGAATGTCCCGAGGATAATTAGCAGAGCAACAGATCACAGATCCTGCTCCAAACACTGGACCAGCCCAAGCGACAGGCATGACTGATAGACCGGGGAACAGAAAGACACCAACCACAGGCCCCAGGGACAGGAAATAATGGGGGGACTCACCCACCCCAACAGAGCTCGGGTGCCAACCCAATCCGCTCCTCCAATAAGGCACTCCCAAGCAGGGCCGCCATCAAGGGGTGACAGGGGTGACTCCTGTCAGGGGCCCAATGGGCCAGGGGGGCCCCATGAGGCAAGAACTATCTAAAAAAAAAAAAATATTTTTTTTAAATTTGGCAGCCACCAGTGGGTACTACAGCAGAGTGCTAATTGAGCGTGGGAAATGTTATTACAAGGAGTAAAGTATTAGCATTTGAGAGGATTTCTGAGTGTGCACTAAACCACTATGCACAGTGTGAGACAGACTTGGCACTTTGTTTGTACAGTGTGTGCCTGAGTCAGACGGCTGATCACTTTCATTTGCAGAGAAAGTAGGAATTACTTAGCAAGTGTTTTTTGTTTCTTTGTGCAATTTCGGATTATAACTTCAGTGTGGTAGTAGTTGTATGGTGGGGCTAGGGGTCCATAAAAACAGTGTATTTATGATTATTTGATAATGCTGTATAAATTCTATATTTAAAACCATGCAGAAATGTTTCCTCCTCAATACACAAATGGTAGGTGCCCTTTTGGCAGATATGCATTTTTTTAATTTGAAATGAGACAGGTTAACTCCACAGCTGGCTTAATTTTGAAAAACATACCAACAAGCCTAAATCCTGCATTTAACCAGATCTATTGGTATGAGTACCACAGCTTATGGTTCCACCAAGACCATATAGAGTACAGCATTTTCAAAATCCATAAGTACAGCTGACAGATGGGAACATTTGTAAACTATTTTTGAAGTTGTGCTCTTGGCTGGTGAAAATGGGGAAAAAACAAACAAACATACACAGAATTATTTTTGTTTGCACATTTACAAATATGATTCTTTAAAAAGTGATCTCTTAATTTCTGCAATTTTTTTATCATGCATGTCTCGCACTGTTGCTTTAGGGGATGCAAGGTGCATAAATGTTTCCTCCTGTGAGTGTTTATGTGGGTGTCTGTGTTTATGTCTTTGTGCTTTGGTTTGTGTCTCTATGAATGTGTATGTATTTTTATTCTGTGGGTCTCTCTGTGAGGGTGAGTGTGTATGTCTGTGCATTTTCTGTGGATGTCTGTGAGGGTGTGTGCATATGTCTTTGTGATTTTTCTATGGGTGTCTCTGTGAGGGTGTGTGTATATTTGTCTGTGTATTTTATCTGGATGCCTCTATGAGGGTGGGTGTGTATGTCTGTGTTTTCTGTGGATGTCTCTGTGAGGGTGTGTGTTTTCTGTGGGTGTCTCTGTGAGGGTGTATGTATGTCTTTGTGTGTTTTCTGTGGATGTCTCGGTGAGGGTGTGTAAATGTATATGTCTTTCTGTGTTTTATGTGGTTGTCTCTGTGTGTGTGTTTGTCTGTGTGTTTTCTGAGGCTGTCTCTGTCAGTGTTTCCTTGGGTGTATGTGCAAGTTTGAGTTTGTGTGTGTGTGTCCATTGTCTGTTCCTTTTTAGGACATTTTGATCTTTCTACTGATTATTCACATCTTTCTACAGACTTTGAGACTAATGAGACCTTTTCAGGAAGTCACCTAATCCACCATTTAACCTTTAAATTATTGTTTAGGCAGTTCAGGGCCCTTCCATTCAGCCACTGCATGCTGTTGTCATCATTTAGTTGGCATCTTCCTTTACAAAAAGATAATCAGAACTCCATATTTTGCTTTCTAAATCTCTTTTTTTTACAAAACTGTAGTCTACCTCATTACTTGTCAGGTCAATGTCAGTGTCTGTTTGGGTGTCTGAGTGTGTTTCTTTGCATGTCTGCTAGAGTGTCTATATGTGAATCCTTATGTGTGAGTGTGTGTTTCAGTATATGAGTGTGTCTGTGTGTTTGTATGTTACTACCTTTACATTTCCAAGTTTAAATAGACACTTAAGAATAAAGTGCATATACGTTTTAGTCACTTGGTCAAAAATTGCACATGTCAAGGGGGGGGGGGCCTGATCAATGGTTAAGTCAGGGGCCCCAAAATTTCTAGTGGCGGCCCTGCTCCCAAGGAGAACCCCCTAGGACCTGGAACAGAGAAAGTGCAATAGATCCTTAGGAAGACCTGTCAAAACTCTCTTAGACAGTCTCTACATGGAGATTTCAATTTCCAACAGTTGGAACAGAGCATTCCACAGAGCAGCAGACTGCTGTCCCTCACAGAAACAAAAGCCACCTGTTCCAACCTCCTATACACGGCAGAACAATGACCTTCCAGAGAGAGGAAACCCCAGCTCTTAAGGAAAACCAGCTACCCCCTCAAAGGGGAGGGCACAGATAAGAACAGCGCTCATGCCCCAAGACAGAATCACATAACAAACATGATTTTAAAAAACCCTGTTCAATAACCCCCCTTAGGAGATATTAACCCTTGATTCCAAGATACAAAAGGAGTCTCAATGAGACCCTATGTTAAGGTTATCCCTGAAAGGTTGTAGCCCCTCTCGGATAAACAGTTGTAATTACAATACATCCATGATGAAAGTAAAATGAAACAATCTTACCGAAATCTACGCCGTGGAATAGGAACATGGCCCTTCAAGTGTGACAGAGTAGAGTCGCTTCTGCCATGGACTTGAGAGAAGAAAGCAGGCAGCGAAACTCGTCAACGCTGATTGCTTGTGGAGCTGGTAATATGAGTCTGGATGGTTTCGCAGAAAGATTCTCCCTGCATCTCCGGACTCTAATTTTCCCCCATACTCTCGAGAATGACAGGACTACTTAAAACTCCAGTCCCATGCCGAAGAGTACTACCCTCCATAAGAGACTATCTGAAACTTCTGACACCTCTCTGCCAACCTGGGACGAAAGGCAAAGAATGACTGGGGGATGAGGGAAGTCGGAGGAGTATTTAAGCCTTTGACTGGGGTGTCTTTGCCTCCTCCTGGTGGCCAGGTTCTTAATTTCCCAAAAGTAATGAATGCAGCTGTGGACTCTTTCCATTTATGAAGGAAATATACCGGTGCTGAGGGAGAGGTTGAAAATGTGTGTACATATAGGGGTAAGGGTAAAAGAGAGAGAGGGGAGTAGCTGTGAGGTGACAGGTAGTGAGGTGCGAGCACAGTATAAGTGCAGAAACTTCTTCCTCAGTAACAGGGGCGAAAGAGCTTAATTTATGGCTTTCTGGGTTTTGGTTGATTGCGAGCTTTTATAAATACACACACACACACACACACACACACACACATATATATATATATATATATATATATATATATATATAGTTTAAAAAATAGAATAAGCACTCACTGGACTTCAGCCGTCTGTGTAATAAAGATTTTATTAGTGACGTTTCGGGACACCAAACAGTCCCTTCCTCTGACAAACAACAATACAAAATGGCAAACTTATAAAGGTAAGTAGAACCCTCCCCTGTATTGTGAACCAATCAGTGTATGAGGACAGGAGAAACAAGCCTCCTGATAGGATCATGACTCAGGTAAGACTAACCTGATAGGCTAAAAATATGGGCAATTACATATGTCATAAGTGCATTGGAATAAATATAAAAAAAGTGTGTGAAATATATAAAAAGAAACAACATCCTTGGTCCGCAGGAGACACCTGCCAACTGGCAACATACATGGGTGTAAACAATAATGCAGTAACGGTGCGAGTAGTATAAAAATACAAATCTAAATTGACCAATGGTACATGCTCATACAAAACTTCCTTCCAGACCAACCAATTAAAACAGGCCGTCCGGTAAGATGCCACTAGTTCCTCCTCCCTGAATACCTAGCCTGTCAGATGCACGTAGAGTCAATAAAGCCCTCTAATCAGTGATCCAGAAACATGTCAATCAGATCTTACACTGTATAATGTTATGTGCCCAAATATCACTCAATCAGATAGTATCCAAACCATTCCGGGTATACCTAGCCAGCAAATACCGTGTTTATATACATAAAATGTGAAGATCCTGGTCACACTTAACTGTCTAGCCGGGTGATCTATCTAACAAAGAACCCGATATGCACCAGTAATATGCGAATAACACTGAGTGGCAAAACTAGACCTAGATTGTCAGTGCTAACCCAAAACAACTCACCATCCAATGGGGTAATGGTATTGAGCCACACACCACTAACGTGTCTATCAGCTCCAATGATGTCACAGCTTAGGCTCATAATGCCCGCCCATAGGACTGATAGGCTGAAAGTCGGCACCTCTACGCCAATAGAATCGCCGCAAAGTCGGCACTATTTATCAATATAAATAAATGTAAATCAGATAGCATGTAAATGTCACTAAGATCTACACAGTGCCCAGAGCTGTCGCTGACACAGCGTTTTATTGATAGAGGATATAATCGGAAGGTGCTAACAGAAATGCGCACACTCGCAAGCACCCATGAAACAATGAAGACTCTTGACAATACTCGGTCACAACAAATGACCTTTGTGACCACCTACACACCCGACAAAAACTTGATTGTCAAAACTCTGAAGGAAGAGTGGAAACTACTGGAGGCTGACCACACTCTACCTTTCAGAAAGTGGAGGGAGCCATGTGTTGGTTACAGAAGGGGTCGCAACCTTAGAGACCTCCTGATGAGAACTGATCTAGCAGATAACACAGAGACCACCTGGCTTGGGAGGAAAGCAGGGTGCTACCGGTGCCTAGGATGCGTTACATGTAATGCGATGATTACAGGTACCCAATCAGATATTATCCAAACCATTCCGGGTATACCTAGCCAGCAAATACTGTGTTTATATACATAAAATGTGAAGATCCTGGTCACACTTAACTGTCTAGCCGGGTGATCTGTACTAACAATGGAATGTAAGTTTAAGTTGTGTTCTGTGGTGTATTATAATTTTAACGCTTGTGTGTTGATAACAAGAATGGACAACTTTCGGACTCCGTATCAGTGCATCATTTGTCCTTACTCAAGTTCCCAGAAAACTCATTTGACAAGACACATGCGAACGCATTCAGAACTTGGAGAACATTTGTTACCAGTATCTACCTGAACGCTGACCCCATACTCTGAGAGGAGAAGGTTATACACATACGGCCAAGCGACTACCATCACTTCAGATCTCCGGAAGTTTCTCACTTACAGAGGCTGCAACTTACCTCATATGATTGAGGTTTGTTCTAGTAAGTGCAATACCTACTGGATTTAAAGTGTGATAATTTATTCATTCTCTATATATTTCCTTACTCTCATCCCCACATACATTGTGGATGGACTTCTTAAAAACTGTTTCATGTTCAAATCATATATATGAGATATACCGTTTGTGAACACATTTATGGTAAACAACACAGCCTTGAACATAGTTCATCAATAACAATCACCACAATTTTTTGTGTGACCTCCATCAAACGATTACCAGTGTTATCTGTATGTATAAACATACTTAACTTATATTTGATATATATATATATATATATATATATATATATATATATATATATATATATATATATATATATATATATATATATATATATATAATATTAACAACCTACTATAAGGGCAA
>NC_069502.1:1071191078-1071226078 GCF_027579735.1 Bombina bombina
ATACTAGCAGGGTAATGCATTGTTTCTGATGAGGATGAGTGTTTAATGACCCCCCCCCCCATTCTATCTAATTTTATAAATTTACCTTTTAGATTGGAATGTTAACCTCAAGTACAGAAAGCCTACAGGTACAGTATATAAATATGTTCTCATGAAAATAATGTCTGCATTGTAATGTGTAGCTATTGCTGCTTTTTTATATTTTTATATTATTATTTAAAATACGGTTGCACAAACATTAAGAATGTCAACTACCTGCAATAGTGACAATTTTACCTTTTTTATTTGTTGCCTTGTCCTTAGAAAATATCACCACATAATAACAGACCTTAAAAGGATACTGAATCCAATTTTTTTTTCTTTCATAATTCATATAGAGCATGCAATTATAAGCAACTTTCTAATTTACGACTATTATCAATTTTTCTTCGTTCTCTTGGTATCTTTATTTACACACACATATATATACACACACACTTAAAGGGACACTGAACCCAATTTTTTTATTTCGCGATTCAGATAGAACATGCAATTTTAAGCAACTTTCTAATTTACTCCTATTATCAAATTTTCTTCATACTCTTGGTATGTTTATTTGAAAAGCAAGAATATAAGTTTAGATGCCGGCCCATTTTTCGTGAACAACCTGGGTTGTCCTTGCTGATTGGACAGCACCAATAAACAAGTGCTGTCCATGGTTCTGAACCAACAATTTACTGGCTCCTTAGCATAGATGCCTTCTTTTTCAAATAAAGATAGACAAAGAACGAAGAAAAATTGATAATAGAAGTAAATTAGAAAGTTGCTTAAAATTGTATGCTCTATCTGACTCATGTCAGTGTCCCTTTAATAGAAGTTCTCCTTTTCTGCATTTGCTTCTCTAAACAACCAATCTCTTTTGATAAACAATTCTTGATTTAATTTGCCATACTGTATCTGTCCAGTGATGACTGCTGGTTTCCAAATTGCTCCCAGTCTTCAGCTTACTTCCCTAGTGGTAATCAGGTTATGTCAGAAGCTCCTCTATCTTTCTGTGCAGACGCGGTTCCGATACTAACATTCACAGGAGCTAAGGGTCTGTAACTGTAAACAATCACAAAATGGCTATAAATCTATTACCAATGTCACTGTTTTTATTGCTGTAACTTTTTATGAGATCGCTTTAAAAATAGAGCCTTGTTTTTTTTATTTACCTGTCAAACTATATATATTTTTTTAAGTAGACAACCCAATGTATTGATCTAGGCCCATTTTGGTATATTTCAAGCCACTATTTCACCACCAAATGTGATCATTAAAAAAAATCATTAACTTTTTCACAAACTTTGTGTTTTTCACTGAAATTATTTATTTATATACCGCTTGTGAAATCATGTCACAAATGATTGTAAAAGCTCCTCTGGGATCCCCTTTGTTCAGAAATAGCAGACATATATGGCTTTGCCATTGCTTTTTGGTAATTAGAATGCTGCTAATTGCAGCTGTGCTCCAGACTTCTATTATTCCTGACAGTGAGGGGGTTAATCAGGTAGCTTGTAAGGTTAATTTTAGCTTTAGTGTAGAGAATACCCTCCCACCTGACACTTCTCACCCCGTGCAGTTTAGTTTTTTTTTCTGCAGTGTAGTGAACCTCCTCAACCCTCCCACCTTGCTGATCCCCCCCCCCCAACAAATAACACTCTAACCCTCCCACTACTTGCAGCCATCTTAAGTACTGGCAGCTGTCTGCCAGTACCAATAAAAAACTTTTTTTTTAATGTTTTCTCTAGTGTAGTGCCCCCCCCCCCCCCGGGTGATTGTTAGTCAGGAAAAAACCCCACCCCACTTTTTTTCTGTAGTGTAGCTTCCCAACCCTCCCTCTCCCTTTATTTTCAGTCCACGGCTTCATTCCTTACTTGTGGGAATACTGAAACTGGCCACCAGGAGGTGGCAAAGACACCCCAGCCAAATGCTTAAATACCTCCCCCCACTCTCCTTATCCCCCAGTCATTCTTTGTCTTTCGTCACAGGAGTTTGGCAGAGAAATGTCAGAAGATACGGAGTAGTTCCTTATGGAGGGTAGTACTCTTCGAAATGGGACTGGAGTTTTAAGTAGTCTTGTCAGCCTCTCAGTGAAAGCATTGACGAATGTTAGAGATGTGGAGATGCAGGGAGAGTCTTTCTGCGAACCCATACAGACTCATATTAACTTCTCCTAAGCAAACAGTGTTGACGAGTTTCACTGCCTGCTTCTATCACTCAAGTCCATGTCAGGAGTGATGCTACAAGACGGTCAAACTTGAGAGGCTGTTTTTCTGTTTCACGGCATAGATTCCGGTAAGATCGTTTCATTATTTATACACATTTGATAATGCAAGAAAACAGGGTCACAGTGCAACTCCTTTTATCTGTTTGGAATCGAGGGTTAATGTCTCCGGAAGGGGATTATTGAACAGAGGGATTAATCACATATTTTTAATATTGTGTTTATGCTGTGAAATGTGTGAGATGTGGCTCAGGCAGATGTTGGAACGTACAGGTTTTTACTTTCACTTTGGAGCGCTGCGCAGCCAGTTAGGCTTGGCGTGCTTTTAGTGGTGCAGGGGCGGTCCTGCATGGTGCACCACGTGACGGGGTGTGGTCACAGTGATTATCTTAGTCCTGGCCGTTCGGTGTCTGGAGACAAAGCGGTTTCTCTCTTGGGCTTGGGTCATAGGAGGTGGTGAGTGCCCCAGCCATTGATTGTGACAATTTGGTCATTCCAGAGAAATTATGCAAGATGGACAGGTTCCTAGAGGTTCCGGTGCCCCCCGACGCTTTTCCTATACCCAAGCGGGTGGCGGACATAGTAAATAAAGAGTGGGAAAAGCCCGGCATACCTTTTGTTCCTCCCCCTATATTTAAGAAATTATTTCCTATGGTCGACCCCAGAAAGGACTTATGGCAGACAGTCCCCAAGGTCGAGGGGGCAGTTTCTACTCTAAACAAACGCACTACTTTTTTTTTTTCAATTCCTTTTTATTGAGGTTAAATATAAAAGTCAACAGAAAAAAGAAAAGGATTATAACAATCAAATTGTCAAAAAACAAATCTGTTACATCACAGTTACAACAAGACAATTATAGATAAACCTCCTGTTTCCTATTTTCTAATACATAGAGATGGAAGATTTTAAACCTCTCATTATCAATGTACAAAATGAAGTAACAAGAAAGGAGACACAAAGATTATTACAACAATGTGCAGAAAACTGACTATTATTAGCTGATCATTCTGAGCTTAAGTCCTGGACATTTCAAAAATAGCTGACATGGCATAATATGGTTTCGTGTTTCTACCCTGTGTCTCTGAAATCATAGACCATAATCTTCTTTTTCTTTTTTTTCATTAATGTACTTTCCTAACTTTTCCTACTCAGAACACAGCAATAAATATAATAACGTAAAACAAAACAAAACAAAACAAAACGAGACAAAACAAAACAAAACAAACCAAAACAAACCAAACCAAAACAAAACAAAACACAAAAAAAAAAAAAAAAAAAAAAAAAAAGGGAAAAAGAGGAAGGGTCAATGAGCCGGGGTATTTCTCTCCCACTCCCTATCTCCTCACCCCCATCCCGCCCCCCCACCGCGCCACCAGCTAGGAATCTCTCATAGTACCATTAATCCAAGTATGTGGGAAAATATCCAATAACGTTAATTCTGCGAAGGTCTGTGAAGAAAGGAAGGGTGACAAGATCCTCTTTTGCAAAGGATGTGGATAAGATAAAATAACTGGCGTCCATTTCCAGAAAAACTTCTTGATCCTTTTCTCAGATACGTCATGAAGATGAAATGATTCAAAGACAATTTGATCTTGTAATGATCTAAAGACCATGGCTAATCCAGGTATCCGCCTAGCTTTCCAATTTTTAAGTATACAATATCTAACCGCAAGAATAATAGTATTTAGGCTATTTATAGTATTCATATTAAGAGCCTCATGTGGAGGGCATAGAAAGATAATATCCTCCGCAGATAAAGCACATGATATTTTATATAATTTGTTAAACCAGAAGATAATCTTAAGCCACAGTTGTCTTACCATAGGGCATATCCAAAACATGTGGAGTGCATCAGCTCTATCATATGAACAACGAGGACATAGATTGACCGAAGACGGAAAGATTCTAGAGACTTTCCACGGGGAGAGATAAAAATTATTAACCAGTTTCATGTGAGATTCCTTCCAAGAGACCGGTACTTTGCACTTATGTAGAGAGTCAAAACTCTGAGTGATCTTATCATGGTTTATCAGGGGAATTAGCGGAGACCAAGATTTACAGATAATGTCCTTAAATAGTAGACTCTGTTTATTCAACATGATATCATACATCAAGGATATGGAAGAATTTCCTCCCACAAATTTTTGTATAAGAAGCTTAATATCCGTCCAATCAGAAAGAGAAGAAAGAGACCAGCTTTGTGATAAGACAAAATGGCGAATTTGAAAGTAGGCGAATAGATTGGATCTAGCTAGATCATATTTATTAAAAATAATATCTGCTTCTAAAAGTTGATCATTCTCATCAAATAACTGTTTTACATAATGTAGACCTTTATCGGACCAGACTTTAAAAGCTTTTTGATAGAGACCTGGCAAAAAATTTGGATTACTTATAATAGGAAGCCATTCAGAGAACGAATAATCTATATTTAATATTGTACAGAACTTCTGCCAGGCCAATACAATATTCCTAATAGAAATGAGACAGCTAACATTCTGCGGTAGATTCTGAGCAGCGATATGTAGTATAGCCTTTAACGCAAATGGGGTAATCAAATAGTTTTCTATTTCTACAGATGATACTAGATTAGAGCCAGCTAACCAGTCTATAGCTGTTTTAACCATCACGACCAGGTTATATATTTTGAGATTGGGAAGCGCCAAACCCGCCGATCCATAATTTTGCATTAGTCTGGCCAATGCAATTCGAGGCCTTGTATTATTCCAAATGAATTTGGAGATAAGAGCATTAAAAAGCTTTAAATCTTTATTTAATATAAATAAAGGCAGATTCTGGAGAGGGTATAATAAACGCGGAAAGATAATTGACTTTATCAAATTTACTCTGGCTGTGATAGACAATGGAAAAGCGGCCCATAGATATAAATCAGATCCAATTTTTTGAAACAAATGCTCGAAATTAGCTTTGTACCAAAATTTAGGGTTTTTATGTAGGATTAAGCCTAAATATTTAATAACATCAACCATTTTAAATGGGATATCAAAGCCAGCTAACTGAGAGTTGTTAATACACATTAATTCACTCTTTTCTAGGTTAATCTTATAACCTGAGAAGGAACTGAAAGTTTCTAACTCGTGTATAATCATAGGGATAGACTGCTGGATATTGGTAAGAAAAAGCAACACGTCATCTGCATAGAGCAGCGTTTTAAGACGGTGTACACCGAATGGGACTCCGTCCAAAACATCTCTGAATCGAATCGCAAGAGGCTCCAGCGCGATATTAAAAAGAAGAGGGGATAGAGGACACCCTTGCCTGGTGCCTCTCTGTAATGTTATTTTAGAAGATAAAGAGCCATTAATAAGCAAGAAGGAGATCGGGTTCTGATATAGTCTACCAATAAACTTGACGAATTCCCCTTTTAAACGAAATTGATCCATCGCTCTGAATAGATATTCCCATACTATAGAGTCGAAGGCTTTAACCGCGTCCAGGGAGAGTATTGCAGTCTCTTGCCATAAGGGCTTCTTCTTTTCCCTATCCACGTTCCAAGCATAATCTAGGAAGTTAATCAATTTACGAGTATTTTTTACTGGATTCCTAGCTACCATAAATCCAGTCTGGTCTGGATGGATAATTTTAGCTAGACACACAGATAGTCTTAAAGAGATAATGGACATTAAAATCTTATAATCTGTATTCAAGACCGAGATTGGCCTATAAGAGGCCATATTTTCAGGATTTTTACCTTTCTTCAAAATGAGAGAAATATTAGCTGCAGAAAAGTAGCTAGAAATCACATTATCCGACCTATAATAGTAGTTAAATAGCTTTTCTAAGGTGGGCAGAAGAACCTCGCCAATACATTTATAAAACTCTGCAGGAAACCCATCTGGTCCAGGAGCTTTATTCATCTTCAGGTGATCTATGGCTCTTTTTATTTCATCAATAGATATTGGAGCATTAATTAATATTAGGTCCTCACTACTCAATTGAGGTGTCTTTATCATGGACCAAAAAAGATCTTGATTGACATTATCTGTCTTAACTCCAGAGTATAGCTGTTGGTAATAATCAAAAAATGCCTCCATGATTCCATTAGTCTCCATATGTCTACCCTTTTCAGTTTGAATCGCTGAGATAAGATTTTTCTTTTTTCTGGCTTTAATAAGTCTAGCCAAATATTTAGCAGAAGATCCATGAGTTCCTTTAAATTGGAGATTAATTTTCGCATCTTCTTCTAAAAGTTTTTGTTTTAAAAACAAATCTCTTTCCTTCCTATTATCTTGGTATCTTTTCCAATTTGCCGTAGTTCGGCTTAGACAGTATTTACTATATGAATTCTTAACTTTATTCATGATTTGGATTTCCCATGCCTTACTCTTTTTTTTTGCTATACTAAGATATGTTTGTATTTCTGCCCGCATTACTGCTTTAAACGCTTCCCAGAAAATTTCCGGTTTGTTAAAATAACTCACATTATCAGAATAATATTGCAGCCACCGTGATCTCAAGAAATTGACAAATTTCGGATTAGTGTATAGGTATCGAGGAAAATAGAAACTGGGTATTTGAATCCGTTGTTTTAGCCTAGAAAGAAAGGTCAAAGAAATAATAGCATGATCTGAGATAATAATATCTCCAATCCCAGCCTCCAGCTTCTGAATAGACAGATTCTCCGCAATTAAAAATAAGTCAATTCTCGAGAAGGTGCCATGTGCTTTGGACTCACAAGAGAATGCTTGTTTATCTGGATTTTTTAGACGCCAAATATCTACTAGTTTTAACCTGGCACAGAATTGTGATAAATATTTTGCATTTTTTGTATATAGTAATCTATTTTTATTGGACAATCTGTCTAACACAGGACACAGAGTGGCATTGAAATCGCCCCCTAAAATTAAATTTTCTGTAATAAGAGGAAATAATTTAATTTTTATTTTCTCCCAAAATTCTTTAGAAAACTGATTTGGAGCATATATATTGCAAAATATAAATTTAATATTTTTTATAAAAACATGGATAAGTATATACCTTGCAGCTGGATCTATTTCTATCTTCTCTATCCTATATTCCAGTTCTTTATGGAAGAGAATAGCGACCCCGCATTTTCTAGATGGGCCAGTCGTAGAAACTACTTCCCCTACCCATTTTATCTTCAGTTTAGCCGCTTCATGCTCATTAAGGTGTGTCTCCTGAAGGAGAACAACATCTGGATTATATCTTGCTAGGGTCTTAATAACCAATTTACGTTTAATTGGAGAGGATATTCCTCCTATATTCCAGGATAATACTTTAATTCCTTCCACAATCAAGCTTAGAATTCAATAACTAATTTATGAGAGAACCCTAGATTTGGGGCGAGCTGAGGGCGCGTATAAGGCAGAGGGAAAGCAGCGGAGGGAAAAAAGATGCGGGAAAGGAGAAAGAAAAAGAGAGAGGGAGAGAAGGGAGAGAAAAAGAGAGAGAGAGAAAAAAAAAAAAAAAAAAAAAACCACATATAACTCAGCCCTAAAATAGTGTAAAACACAAAAGACAACTTCGTTATCCTTACATCGCATTAAATAATTAGTTTCCAGCAACATCAAAAAGAGAAAGAAAACCATAAACTCTAACTAATGAAATTCCCTGAGATTAGCTGCTCTCAATACATTTTTTAACTTCTGTAACCTCGTCAAATATATGTCTGGTACCAGAATGATCCTCAACTATAATTCTGGCAGGATATACCATATGAGCCTTTAGCCCTTTATTTATTAATTGTGTACAGTGAGGGGCCATCTGTCTTCTCTTAGATGAAGTTTCAAAGGAAAAGTCCTGAAATAATAATATCCTGCTGCCTCCGAATACTGGGGGGTCAGATTTTTTAAATAGTTTTAATAGATCAACTTTATCTTGAAATTTGAGAAGTTTACATAGGCAGACTCTATTTTTTGCAACTCCATCCAGAGAGGACTTCTTGGGACCCAATCTATGCGCACGCTCAATTGTGAGTGGTAGCAAATGAGATGGCATACCAAGAGAAAGGGGTAATGTAGTGGATGTGAATTTTATTAGATCCTCGAATTCTGACTGTTCTGGAAGTCCTACTAATCTGATATTGTTGCGCCTGGAGCGATCCTCCAGATCCTCCAGGCGCAACTGCATATTTTTAATTTTGGATTCTTGTTTACGTAGGGTATCAGCCTGAATATTTGTCTGGTCTTCTATATCAGAGATCCTAGTCTCTGCTTCTGTCAGTCGCGCTGAGAACTGTCTTACCTCAGCAGACAGTGAGCCTATTTCGGTAGCAATTGAACCCAACTCCTTTTTAATATCTTCAAACTGTGGTGAAAACACTTCTGATATTTTGGCTATAAGAGCTTGTGAATCGAACGGGGACCTACTGGGCTCCATTGTACTATCTACACTAGTATCACCTGTTTTACTCTTTTTGTCTTTCGTTTTCACAGGCATTGTGGGAGAACTAGACTTCCCCTGCGTGATAAATCTTTCCATCCAAAATATGAGTGAAAAAAGAAAGCCACCCCTAATCTGTATACAGTGTCAGGCTACCGCCTGGAGAGTGAATGTGCAAAAAATACAACCCAGATACGTGTAGAAAAAAAAAATAGATATTGTGTATAACAAAAAAAACCCTCACCCAATCTTATTTATTTATTTGTGTGTGTGTGCTTGGACACTAGCCTTCCACTATGTGCCTTATGTGTGTATAGAAAAAGTGTTCTTAGTGGAAAAAAAAAAAAAAAAAAAAAAAAAAAAGGTGTATAGAGCCTGTGATCTCTAGGACTAAGAAGAGTTTTTCCAGAGCCTAATATCAGTTAAATAGATAACCAGCGAGCAGGGACATATAATAAGGGGAAATCTCCCCAGTTATATTTTATAAGGACAAATACAGACTGTTCAGCGTGCCAATAATCAGTACTATATATATTATAGTTCTTTAAAGGTAATCTGCAGAATTTACAATGAAATTATCCTAAATAAGGAAGGCTTTTCCCTTTCTTTATCGTCAATTAACAAGCAAATTCTGTATAATTAGATAAAAATTATGAGAGGTATCAAAACAATGTAAAATTATTAAGGTCTTCTTAGACATAAGATTCAAAAACCATTAACATTGCATATGTAAAGACCACTTGGATGAATTAGCTGTTGCGTTAGCATAATCTAGGCCATATAATACCTAGGTTTATAATCAAGGATAATAAAGCACTCTGCAAAAATAGAAATTGCCTAAATCCGGTAATAAACTAAAAGCTCCCACATCGCTGCCCTTCTTTCTACTAAACACTATAAAGTACTTATACCATTTCCTTTAAGCACACCTGTTGTTATATTATTATACCAATATTATAATTATTAGCAAATAACAGAGGAAAAATGAAAAAGGGTTAATAAAAAGATCACAACGATCACAAAATACATTTCTCCTCTTCTACTGGGTAGCGTCCAAAGAGAAAGAAGGAGAAAAAAAAAAAAAAAAAAAAAAGGAAAATTTTAAGCGAGAGTAAAGCACTCTGGCCTTCTCAGTAACGTCCAGTGTATTATTCCCGAGGATAAAGGTATATACAGCTACTCCTTTCTTTCCCCTTTATAGTAGTTCTAGGAACCAGTCTTGGCAGAATCTCGGCAGTGGGGAATCCTCACAACGATATATTGCTAAGCCTCCACCCACCTCAATAGCAGGATATGTATACAGATAAAGTTTTCAGCAAATGGGATGAAACAGGCGTTTGTTACTCACGTATATATCGCCCAACCTGTTTGCTCAGTCCTCAGGGAGTACTCTGGGGCTCTCCTTATAGCTTTCAGCCAGCAATCCGCTCCCCTCTTCAAGCAAAACAGCATCCGGGTGGTTTAACGAGCCTGTGTGAGCTCCGTATGGAGATAATGGGTGTCGTCTACTTCCTGACTCACCTTCGTTTCCTATTGGGTGGGTGGAGAGGCTCGCACAGTGAACCACTTTCCAATTGGCCGAGAGTCTTCAGCTGTTATATCCCCAAGCACTGGATACTGATACCTTTATTAAGGTTACTTTCGAAGCTCCCAGGGGGGATTAATGTTCCGTGGGTGTCCTAGGGGGAATTGCTACCCCGCAAGTGATCCACAGAATTTATCCTGTGCAGGTAATCTTTTCACCGGCGGCAATCATCCCTGCACAAAAACTGGTGTATGGCCAAAGTGAAACAGACTGTCCCATCACGGTGAAGACATGCTGTACATACAGCGGTGGACAGGAAGCAGGTTCAAAACACTGGGCACAGTACTCTAATTGCCGGTACTTTAACAGAGTAACGAAGTTGCGGCTTTGACAAAGAAGCCAAAATTGAGTCTCTTGTGGGTTTCCCGTCTGGGCTTGAATAGCATTAGCCCGGCTCCCTAGGATGCTGTCCGCACCAACAGCGGGAGATAAGACGCCTGGAGAGCGTGGTATGGAGCTGATCAAACTTCAGCTCTCAACGCTGACACAGCGTATTCACACTGCACAGCTCCTCCTACCGAAAACCCCAACAAACGCACTACTATTCCTATCGAAGATAGTTGTGCTTTCAAAGATCCTATGGATAAAAAATTGGAAGGTTTGCTTAAAAAGATTTTTGTACAGCAAGGATACCTTCTACAACCAATTTCATGCATTGTTCCTGTCACTACGGCAGCGTGGTTCTGGTTCGAGGAACTAGAAAAGTCGCTCAGTAGAGAAACTCCATATGAGGAGGTTATGGACAGAGTTCACGCACTTAAATTGGCTAACTCTTTTATTTTAGATGCCGCTTTGCAATTAGCAAAATTAGCGGTGAAAAATTCAGGGTTTGCTATTGTGGCGCGCAGAGCGCTTTGGCTAAAGTCTTGGTCAGCGGATGTGTCATCCAAGACAAAATTACTTAACATTCCTTTCAAAGGTAAAACTTTATTTGGACCTGATTTGAAAGAGATTATTTCAGACATCACTGGGGGAAAGGGCCACGCCCTTCCACAGGATAGGTCTTTTAAGGCTAAAAATAAGCCTAATTTTCGTCCCTTTCGCAGAAATGGACCAGCCTCTAATTCTGCATCCTCTAAGCAAGAGGGTAATGCCTCACAACCCAAACCAGCCTGGAAACCAATGCAAGGCTGGAACAAGGGTAAGCAGGCCAAGAAGCCTGCCACTGCTAACAAGACAGCATGAAGGAGTAGCCCCCGATCCGGGACCGGATCTGGTGGGGGGCAGACTCTCTCTCTTTGCTCAGGCTTGGGCAAGAGATGTTCAGGATCCTTGGGCGCTAGAAATAGTTTCTCAAGGTTATCTCCTGGAATTCATGGAACTACCCCCAAGGGGAAGGTTCCACAAGTCTCACTTATCCTCAAACCAAATAAAGAGACAGGCATTCTTACATTGTGTAGAAGACCTGTTAAAGATGGGAGTGATACACCCAGTTCTAATAAAGGAACAAGGAATGGGATTTTATTCCAATCTGTTCGTAGTTCCCAAAAAAGAGGGAATGTTCAGACCAATTTTGGATTTGAAGATCCTAAACAAATTTCTCAGGGTACCATCGTTCAAAATGGAAACTATTCGAACGATTCTACCCACCATCCAGGAAAGTCAATTTATGACTACCGTGGATCTAAAGGATGCGTACCTACATATCCCTATCCACAAGGAACATCATCAGTTCCTAAGGTTTGCTTTTCTGGACAAACATTACCAGTTTGTGGCTCTTCCATTCGGATTAGCCACTGCTCCAAGGATTTTCACAAAGGTGCTAGGGTCCCTTCTAGCGGTTTTAAAACCAAGGGGCATTGCAGTAGTACCTTACTTGGACGACATTCTAATACAAGCGTCGTCCCTGTCAAAGGCAAAGGCTCATACGGACATCGTTTTAGCCTTTCTCACATCTCACGGATGGAAGGTGAACAAAGAAAAGCGTTCTCTGTCCCCGTCAACAAGAGTTCCCTTCTTGGGAACAATAATAGATTCCTTAGAAATGAGGATTTTTCTGACAGAGGTCAGAAAATCAAAACTTCTAAGCTCTTGTCAAGTGCTTCATTCTGTTCCTCGTCCTTCCATAGCGCAGTGCATGGAAGTAATAGGATTGATGGTTGCAACAATGGACATAGTTCCTTTTGCACGAATTCATCTAAGACCATTACAACTGTGCATGCTCAAACAGTGGAATGAGGATTATACAGACTTGTCTCCAATGATTCAAGTAGATCAAAAGACCAGAGATTCACTCCGCTGGTGGCTGACCCTGGACCATCTGTCCCAGGGAATGAGCTTCCGCAGGCCAGAGTGGGTCATTGTCACGACCGACGCCAGTCTAGTGGGCTGGGGTGCGGTCTGGGAATCCCTGAAAGCTCAGGGTCTATGGTCTCGGGAAGAGTCTCTTCTCCCGATAAACATTCTGGAACTGAGAGCGATATTCAATGCTCTCAGAGCTTGGCCTCAACTAGCAAAGGCCAAATTCCTCGGTGATCTTGATAGCTCCTGCGTGGCCACGCAGGACTTGGTATGCAGACCTGGTGAATATGTCATCGGCTCCACCATGGAAGCTACCTTTGAGACAGGACCTTCTTGTTCAAGGTCCATTCGAACACCCAAATCTGGTATCCCTCCAACTGACGGCTTGGAGATTGAACGCTTGATTCTATCAAAGCGTGGGTTTTCAGATTCGGTGATAGATACTCTGGTTCAGGCCAGAAAACCTGTAACTAGAAAAATTTACCATAAAATATGGAAAAAATATATCTGTTGGTGTGAATCCAAAGGATTCCCATGGAATAAGATAAACATTCCTAAGATTCTCTCCTTTCTTCAAGAAGGTTTGGAGAAAGGATTATCTGCAAGTTCTCTAAAGGGACAGATCTCTGCTTTATCTGTCTTACTATACAAAAGACTGGCAGCTGTGCCAGATGTTCAAGCATTTGTTCAGGCTCTGGTTAGGATCAAGCCTGTTTACAGACCTTTGACTCCTCCCTGGAGTCTAAATTTAGTTCTTTCAGTTCTTCAAGGGGTTCCGTTTGAACCCTTACATTCCATAGATATTAAGTTACTATCTTGGAAAGTTTTGTTTTTGGTTGCAATTTCTTCTGCTAGAAGAGTTTCAGAATTATCTGCTCTGCAGTGTTCTCCTCCTTATCTGGTGTTCCATGCAGATAAGGTGGTTTTGCGTACTAAGCCTGGTTTTCTTCCTAAAGTTGTTTCTAACAAAAATATTAACCAGGAGATAGTTGTACCTTCTTTGTGTCCGAATCCAGTTTCAAAGAAGGAACGTTTGTTACACAATTTGGACGTTGTCCGTGCTCTAAAGTTCTATTTAGAGGCTACTAAAGATTTCAGACAAACATCTTCCTTGTTTGTTGTTTATTCTGGTAAAAGGAGAGGTCAAAAGGCAACTTCTACTTCTCTTTCCTTTTGGCTTAAAAGCATCATCCGATTGGCTTATGAGACTGCCGGACGGCAGCCTCCTGAAAGAATCACAGCTCACTCCACTAGGGCTGTGGCTTCCACATGGGCCTTCAAGAACGAGGCTTCTGTTGACCAGATATGTAAGGCAGCGACTTGGTCTTCACTGCACACTTTTGCCAAATTTTACAAATTTGATACTTTTGCTTCTTCGGAGGCTATTTTTGGGAGAAAGGTTTTGCAAGCTGTGGTTCCTTCCGTTTAGGTGACCTGATTTGCTCCCTCCCTTCATCCGTGTCCTAAAGCTTTGGTATTGGTTCCCACAAGTAAGGATGACGCCGTGGACCGGACACACCAATGTTGGAGAAAACAGAATTTATGCTTACCTGATAAATTACTTTCTCCAACGGTGTGTCCGGTCCACGGCCCGCCCTGGTTTTTTTAATCAGGTCTGATGAATTATTTTCTCTAACTACAGTCACCACGGTATCATATGGTTTCTCCTATATATATTTCCTCCTGTCCGTCGGTCGAATGACTGGGGTGGGCGGAGCCTAGGAGGGATCATGTGACCAGCTTTGCTGGGACTCTTTGCCATTTCCTGTTGGGGAAGAGAATATCCCACAAGTAAGGATGACGCCGTGGACCGGACACACCGTTGGAGAAAGTAATTTATCAGGTAAGCATAAATTCTGTTTTTATAAGCTCAAGCTATGGAGGACTCTGATACATTAGAGGGTACTCCCTCTTTACCTAAAGCTAATGCCTGTCTATATTGTGAGGAGGCCATGGTATACCCACCTGCTCAATTATGTTCCACATGCCTTGATAAAGTAATCTTATCAAAGAAAGCTAATATGTTTAGTACTACTGAGCCTTCGACCTCTGAGAAGTCTCGATCCCATGAGGTGCGCACCCTACATTCATCTCCTAATACACATGCAGCTTCCCATAGCACTCCTATTCTTCCATCTGGAGGTTTACCGCCAGACTTTACTGAACAGTTACAGACTGCAGTGTCTGCGGCCTTTAGTGCTTTACCTCTCACTGCTAAGCGCAAGCGAAATGTTAAATATTGCTATCCTTCCTAGGGGTCATCTACTAGCTTATTGGATTTATCTGATACAAGATGATGAAGACGCCTTTGATACTTCAGAGGATGCTCTTTCTGGGTCGGAATATGCTGCCTCTAAACCTCCAGCTGCGGAGGAACCAAACTTTAGATTTAGGATTGAACACTTACGCTTTTTGCTAAAGGAGGTGTTGGCTACTTTAGAGGTTCCAGAACCTAAATTACCTGAGGAACCTTGCATTCCTAAATTAGATAAGGTCTACGAGGACAGGGTTGTACCACAGACTTTCCCAGTTCCCATGAAGATGGTCGAACATTATTAAGAATGAATGGGAAAGGCTTGGTTCTTCTTTTTCCCCTTCTTCCTTTAAGAAATTGATCCCGGTTCCTGACTTTCAGTTGGAGTTGTCGGGTTCCGTCCCTAAGGTAGACAGTTCTATCTCCATGCTGTCTAAATGCACTACTATCCCACTGGAGGATAGTTCATCGTTTAAAGAGCCCATGGATAAGACGCTGGAAACTCTATTAAGAAAAATGTTTCAGCATACAGGATATTTGTTCCAACGAGCAGCGGTTGTTGCTGCGGTTGCGGACACGGCTACCTACTGGTGCAACTCCTTGTCTGAGTTGATCGAGGTGGAGGGTCCCCTCAACACGATCCAGGAAAGAATTAAGGCCTTAAAGGTAGCCAATTCTTTTATTTGTGATGCAAATATGCAGATTATTTGCCTGAATGCCAAGGCTTCAGGTTTTTCTGTGCTAGCCTGTAGGGCACTCTGGCTGAAATGTTGGTCTGCGGACATGACTTCAAAGTCTAGACTTCTTTTTTTCCCATTCAAGGGAAAGATTATTTTTGGTCCAGGCCTGGACTCTATCCTATCCACGGTTACTGGAGGCAAAGGTGCCTTTTTACCGCAGGATAAGAAGAACAAGCCTAAGGGACAAGGTCCTAATTTTCGTTCCTTTCGTTTGGACAAATCCCAACATCAACAGCCCTCTGCTAAGCAGGAGCAGTCCAAGGGAACTTGGAAACCTCCTCAGTCCTGGAATAAATCCAAGCAGAATAAGAAGCCCGATGAGTCAAAGTCGGCATGAACGGGCGGCCTCCGATCCGGCTTTAGATCTGGTAGGCGGCAGACTGTCACTCTTTTCAGAAGCTTTGTTTGGCGATGTGCAAGACCCATGGGTACTGGAGATCATCGCTCAGGGATACAGGATAGGTTTCAAGTCTCATCTTCCCAGGGGCAGATTTCTCTTATCAAACCTGTCTTCAAGGCCCGAAAAGAGAGAGGATTTTCTAGGGTGTGTGAGAGATCTCTCTGCCCTGGGGGTCATTGTACCGGTACCTCCAGCAGAGAGAGGTCTGGGATACTACTCAAACCTGTTTGTGGTCCCAAAGGAGGAGGGTACTTTTTGTACAATTCTGGACCTAAAATGTTTAAACAAGTTCCTGTCTGTCCCCTCATTCAAGATGGAGACAATAAGGTCCATTCTTCCTTTAGTCCTGGAAAGACTATTTATAACCACATTAGACCTGAAGGATACCTACCGTCACATCCCTATACACAAGGAACACTTCAAGTTCCTAAGATTTGCGTTCATGGACCAGCATTTCCAGTTCATTGCACTTCCGTTTGGTCTAGCTACTGCTCCGAGTTTTTACAAAGGTTCTAGGGGCTCTGCTCGCAGTGGCCAGAACCAGAGGGATTGCAGTGGCGCCGTACTACAATATTTTGGTTCCACCACCGTCCTGTCTTCTGGCAGAGGACGATTCGAAAGCTCTTCTGTCTCTTCTTCAATCTTATGGATGGAAGATAAACTTAGAAAAGAGTTCTCTTATTCCCAGTACCAGGGCGGAGTTCCTGGGTACAATAATAGATTCTATATCTATGAGGATATTTCTTACAGTGCAGAGACGTTACAAGCTAACTTCCAATAGTCTTGCCCTCCAGACCTCCTTTAGGCCATCTGTTGCTCGGTGTATGGAGGTAATTTGACTCATGGTGTCCTGCATGAACATCATCCCCTTTGCCAGATTCTATATCAGACCTCTTCAGCTGTGCATGCTGAGACAGTGGAATGGCAAACATTCAGATCCGTCTCAACAGATTTCTCTGGACAGACGATCAAGAGAATCACTCTCCTGGTGGCTTTGTTCAGATCACCTCTCCCAAGGGACGTTATTCTTGAGACCATCCTGGGAGATTGTGACTACGAATTCAAGTCTCTCAGGATGGGGAGCTGTTTGGGGTGCCAGGAAGGCACAGGGCATGTTGACTTGAGAGGAATCCGTCCTCCCGATCAACATCTTGGATCTTCGAGCGATATTCAATGCTCTGAAGGCTTGGCCACTTCTGGGTTTGACCCAGTTTATCAGATTCCAATCGGACAACATAACCTCGGTGGCTTACATCAACCATCAGAGGGGAACATGAAGCTCCCTAGCAATGAGGGAAGTATCTCAGATTCTGGAGTGGGCGGAGGCCCACAGCTGTTCGCTGTCAGCGATCCACATTCCAGGTGTGGACAACTGGGAAGCAGATTTTCTCAGCAGACAATCCTTTCATCTGGGGGAATGGTCTCTCCATCCCGAAGTGTTTGCGGAGATATGCAACAGGTGGGGGACGCCAGATATAGATCTTATGGCGTCTCGTCTCAATACCAAGCTACCCAGATATGGGTCGAGGTCCAGGGATCCTCAGGCAGAGCTAATAGATGCATTAGCAGTGCCTTGGAGGTTTAGTCTAATCTACTCCTTCCTCGTGTAGTTGACCACATCAAACAGGAGTAGGCTTCAGTGATACTGATTGCTCCATTGTGGCCACGAAGGATGTGGTTCGCGAATCTAGTGAGGATGTCATCTTCTCCTCCATGGAGGCTACCTTGTCGCAGGGATCTGCTGGAACAAGGTCCTTTTGTTCATCAAAATCTAGATTATCTGAGGCTGACTGCATGGAGATTGAAAGCTAAGTCCTAGTCAAGAGAGGTTTTTCTGAGAGAGTTATTGATACTCTCATTCAAGCCCGTAAGCCGGTTACTCGTCGCATCTATCATAAGGTGTGAGGACCTTCTTATTCTGGTGTGAAGATCGTGGATTTCCCTGGCATAAGGTCAGGGTTTCCAGGATTCTTTCTTTTCTCCAGAATGCTCTGGAGAAGGTCCTTTTGGCTAGCTCTCTTAAGGGACAGATTTCGGCCCTGTCTGTTTTACTGGACTAGAGGCTCGCTGAGCTTCCAGATGTCCAGTCCTTTGTTCAGGCTCTGTCTAGACCTCATCAGACCTGTGTTTCGACCTCCTTGGAGCTTAAATCTTGTTCTTCAGGTTTTGCAGAGGGCTCCGTTTGACCCTGTGCACGGCCTTGACATTAAATTATTATCTTGGAAGGTTCTCTTTTTACTGGCTATTGCCTCGGCACGCAGAGTATCTGAGATGGCTGCCTTGCAATGTAACCCCCCCATTACCTAGTATCCCATGCTGATAAGGGTGTTCTTCATACTGGGTTAGGTTTTCTTCCTAAGGTTGTTTCTGATCGCAACATCAATCAGGAGATTGTTGTTCCTTTCTTGTGTCCTAGCCCTTCTTCTTTGAAGGAACGGTTACTTCATAATTTGGATGTGGTTCGGGCCTTGAAGTTCTATCTTCTAGCCACTAAGGAGTTTAGACAGACTTCTTCTTTGTTTGTTGTCTATTCTGGGAAGCATAAAGGGCAGAAAGCCTCGTCCACTTCCTTGTCTTTATGGTTGAGGAGCATTATTCGCTTAGCTTATGAAACAGCGGGACATAAAGCCTCCTCAGAGAATTAATGCTCATTCTAATAGAGCAGTGGCTTCCTCTTGGGCCTTTAAGAATTAGACATCTATGGAGCAGATTTGTAAGGCGGCTACCTGGCCCTACTTACATACCTTTTTCAAATTTTTACAAGTTTGACGTTTATGCTTCGGCTGAAGCATCTTTTGGGAGAAATGTTTGTCAGTGGTGCCCTCAGATTGGGGTCCACCTCTCTTTTTACCCTCCCGTTTCATTTTGTATCCTCTAGAACTTGGGTATATGTTTCCCACAAGTAAGGAATGAAGCTGTGGACTCTCCTCATATTAAGATGGAAAACATAAATTATGCTAACCAGATCATTTCCTTTCCATCTGTATGAGGAGAGTCCACTGCCCCCGCCCGTTTTCTCCGTTGGGCGGACCAACATTTTTTATTCTTCTGGCACCATTTATACCCGATATTTCTCCTACTGTTCCTTGTTCCCTCGACAGAATGACTGGGGGATGAGGGGAGTGGGGGAGGTATTTAAGCCTTTGGCTGGAGTGTCTTTGCCTCCTCCTGGTTGCCAGGTTCAGTATTCGCACAAGTAAGGTATGAAGCCATGGACTCTCCTCATACAGATGGAAAGGAAATTATCTAGTAAGCATAATTTCTGTTTTTTTCTGTTGTGTACGGCCATCCCACTCCCACCTCCTCCCCCCTCCCTCCCACCCTCCGCTGCTGGACTGCCCACCCGCCTCCTGCTTTTCCTCCCACACCTCCCGCCAGCACCAAAAGATGATGGTTACAGACGGTAACACACACAGTGTTACCATCTGTAATTACCTGTTTTCTGCCTTCATATAGAACCCGGAGCACCTATCATGCCCCAGTTCCATATAAAGGGCAGACGCCATGATCTCAGGAACTTTAGCTATCAGCTGTAACTTAACAGCCGAGACTCCTGGAGCTTCCTTCAGCTCTGATGTATATAAACGTAATGCGGCACGATAGGCAAAGTGCCACATGACATATATACATATCGTATTGGGTTAAGTGGTTAATAAACATTTGCATTTTACGGTAGAGCGGGTCTGCAAACTTTTTGTGTTTGTTCAGTTTAGTTCAACTTGGAAAATGTTAGATATCCATCTATGTCCCTCACTTTCTTCCCCTTACTTTTTTGTGCTCTGTGTATATCTTGTTAGCTTTTCCCTATTATGCTTTGTTTAGCTCTATTCTCTTTACAATTTTCACACCCAGTATTCTTCCCTTACATGTTTTTGTTTGTGTAGAGTATACCCATAAACATATATTATTTCCGCTAGTGAACTTTTATAGAACATCATATCCTAGTGCCTGGTTTCTCAACAGCCGGGCCGTGGCCCAGTACCGGGCCGTGATAGCCCTGCTGGTGGGCCCTGACCTGTCATGCCCCCACTGCACACTCTTGCCCCACTGCACACCAGGGGCAGACTGAGACCAATCAAGGCCCCAGGAAAACTGTCTCACACTGACCCAAATGTATTAAAATTTATGCAAATGAACATGGTAGCCTCCCTGCCCTAATCCCAACAGGCCCATCAACCTCCAGAGCCAGGACCCCCAACATTAAGGGCCAAAGAAAGGGCCCCCAACCTCCAGGGCCAGACCTCACACTCCATGGCCCTCACAGTGACAGACCCTCGGCAGGACCCCCCACACTCCAGGGCCCCCACTAAACCCACACTGAACTGCTTAGTTACTGTTAGGGCAAATCCCTGCTGCTTACTATATATATATATATATATATATATATATATATATATATATATATATATATATATAATCTATCTACCGGGCCCTGGACATGTCCAGCTAAAATTTACCGGGCCTTGAGGTCACTTTGGTTGAGAACCACTGTCCTAGTGTATGTGTTTTTACATTTTTAGTTACCACTTTATTGTAATATTGATATTTTTCTGATGCTGCATACACTAATTATTCTTAAAATTATTGTTGTGGACAGGTGCCAGATCATGAATCACGGGAAGATCTAATAAAATCTCACTATATGAGCAGAATAGCAGAACTCACAAATCAGCTACAGGTGGCGGACAGTAAATGTGTACATTTCTATGCAGAGGTATGTGTGATGACTTTTTTGAGTGCATTATCTAAAATTATATACTGTATGTATCTCATCAACTGTAGCAAAAATGTATATTTCTCTCCTACTTTTCTAGTAACCAGTGATTGTAATCTGGTGAGTATGTACAAAATGCAAAACTTAAGTAGCAATGGGAAATTACATTTGACATACTTCCAAATCAAAGTAAAGGATATTGACGTTCTCTCACTCAAAATGATTAAACATCTGAGTAAAGCGTTCGGGACCCAATTTCTCAGACCCACCACAAAGGAGTGGAAGAACCAAATGAGAATATTGGTCTATAAATCCTGTCTTACACTAAATTAATGAACGTAGAGAAGTAACAAGTGTCATATAGCAGCAATAAGAAGTGTATACCTCTATCTTGTCACCACTTAGCAATAAGTAGTTGCTAAAGTGTTTTGTTCCCAATGAGTCACTTTATCAAAGGTCACAGGTCAAGTTCATATTCCAAAGAATCCGTCTCTCATAACATTTGTGTTGTCCAAAGGAGTTTTCTTTAGCCCAGTGCACTAAAAAAAAAAAAAAAAAAAAAAAAAAAAAGATTTTTGTTTGATTCTAAATTTTGCGCTCATCAAGTATCCAGTCTGCTGATTTTACAATTCTGAAATCAAATATTTCCTGTTAATTCTGAGATTATTCTGTTTCTGCCCCACGTTTGAGAATAACAAGGATGTTCCTATGTAGGCAGAGCCCATAAATATTTGCTTAATATATTAAAAACTCTTAAATATTGCCTGAAATATACTAAGGATATCTGAAAGACTAATTACACTTTTTTGTCCTTTATTCTGGTCCTAAAATAGGAACCTTTGGTCAGTAGAATGTGTTGTGCTTAAGATTAAATTTCAACTTTTTAAATTGGTGGGTGAGTCTGCTAGAAGTATTGCTTCCTTGTGCGCCAATTGTAATGAATCCATTATTAAACAATTGTCCAAGTTAGCTACCTGGTCTTTCTTACAAACTAAGTTTTACACTTCACTTTTGCTTCTTCACAAGGATAATTTGGTTAAAAGTATGGTAAGTAGGTAAGGTTTTTGCTTCTCAAAATAATTTTGTATTTCTTTCATGTAATTAGCAAGAGTCCATGAGCTAGTGACGTATGGGATATACATTCCTACCAGGAGGGGCAAAGTTTCCCAAACCTCAAAATGCCTATAAATACACCCCTCACCACACCCACAAATCAGTTTTACTAGATTCTAGGTTGATATGCGCTTCGCAGCAGGCCGGAGCCCGGTTTTCCTCTCAGTGTTGCAGTGAATGTCAGAGGGATGTGAAGAGAGTATTGCCTACTTGAATTCAATGGTCTCCTTCTACGGGATCTATTTCATAGGTTCTCTGTTATCGGTCGTAGAGATTCATCTCTTACCTCCCTTTTCAGATCGACGATATACTCTTATATAGCATTACCTCTACTGATTCTCGTTTCAGTACTGGTTTGGCTTTCTACTACATGTAGATGAGTGTCCTGGGGTAAGTAAGCCTTATATTTTGTGACACTCTAAGCTATGGTTGGGCACTTTTATATAAAGTTCTAAATATATGTGTTTAAACATTTATTTGCCTTGATTCAGTATGTTCAATATTCCTTATTTCAGACAGTCAGTTTCATTATTTGGGATAATGCATATGAATTAAAACATTTTTTCTTACCTTAAAAATTGACATTTTTCCCTGTGGGCTGTTAGGCTCGCGGGGGCTGAAAATGCTTCATTTTATTGCGTCATTCTTGGCGCGGACTTTTCTGGCGCAAAAAATTTCTATGTCATTTCCGGCGTCATATTTGTCACCGGAAGTTGTTCGTGTTTGCGTCATTTTTTTGACGTTTTGCGCCAAAAGTGTCGGCGTTACCGGATGTGGCGTCATTCTTGGCGCCAAAAGCATTTGGGCGTCAATAATGTGGGCTGCTTTTTTGGCGCCAAAAAATGTGGGCGTCATTTATGTCTCCACCTTTTTTCTCACATTATTTAAGTCTCATTTTTCATTTGCTTCTGGTTGCTAGAGGCTTGTTCATTGGCATTTTTTCCCATTCCTGAAACTGCCTTTTAAGGAATTTGATAGATTTTGCTTTATATGTTGTTTTTTCTCTTACATATTGCAAGATGTCTCAGATTGACCCTGGATCAGAAGCTACTTCTGGAAAAACGCTGCCTGATGCTGGTTCCACCAAAGTTAAGTGTATCTGCTGTAAACTTGTGGTATCTGTCCCTCCGGCTGTAGTTTGTGATGAATGTCATGATAAGCTTGCTAATGCAGATAGTATTTCCATTTGTAATATACCATTACCTGTTGCTGTTCCATCCACATCTAATACTCAGGATGTTCCTGTTAATATAAGAGATTTTGTTTCTAAATCTATTAGGAAGGCTATGTCTGTTATTCCTCCTTTCAGTAAACGTAAAAGGTCTTTTAAAACTTCTAATTTTTCAGATGAATTTTTAAATGAACATCATCATTCTGATTTGTCTGTTTCTGATGATGATTTTTCTGGTTCAGAGGATTCTGTCTCAGATATTGACACTGATAAATCTTCATATTTATTTAAAATGGAATGTATTCGTTCTTTACTTAAAGAAGTTTTAATCGCATTAGAGATGGAGGAATCTAGTCCTCTGGATATTAAATCTACTAAGCGTTTAAATTCGTTTTTTAAACCTCCTACAGTTATTCCAGAAGTTTTTCCTGTCCCTGATGCTATTTCTGAAGTAATTTCTAGGGAATGGAATAATCTGGGTAATTCATTTACTCCTTCTAAAAGGTTTAAGAAATTGTATCCTGTGCCATCTGACAGATTAGAGTTTTGGGACAAAATCCCTAAGGTTGATGGGGCTATCTCTACTCTCGCTAAACGTACTACTATTCCTACGGCAGATAGTACTTCCTTTAAGGATCCTTTAGATAGGAAAATTGATTCCTATCTAAGGAAAGCTTATTTATGTTCAGGTAATCTTCTTAGACCTGCTATTTCTTTGGCTGATGTTGCGGCAGCTTCCACTTTTTGGTTGGAGGCTTTGGCACAACAAGTGTCAGATCATAATACTCATAGCATTGTTAAACTTCTTCAACATGCTAATAACTTTATTTGTGATACCATCTTTGATATCATTAGAGTTGATGTCAGGTATATGTCTTTAGCTATTTTAGCTAGAAGAGCTTTATGGCTTAAAACTTGGAATGCAGATATGTCTTCTAAGTCAACTTTGCTTTCCCTTTCTTTCCAAGGTAATAAATTGTTTGGTTCCCAGTTGGATTCTATTATTTCAACTGTTACTGGGCGGAAAGGAACTTTTTTACCTCAGGATAAAAAATCTAAAGGTAAATATAGGGCTGCTAATCGTTTTTGTTCCTTTCGTCAGAATAAGGAACAGAAGCCTGATCCTTCCCCTAAAGGAACAGTTTCAGTTTGGAAACCATCTCCAGTCTGGAATAAATCCAAGCCTTTTAGAAAGCAAAAGCCAGCTCCCAAGTCCACATGAAGGTGCGGCCCTCATTCCAGCACAGCTGGTAGGGGGCAGATTACGATTTTTCAAAGAAATTTGGATCAATTCGATTCACAGTCTTTGGATTCAGAACATTGTTTCACAAGGGTACAGAATAGGTTTCAAGGTAAGGCCTCCTGCAAGAAGATTTTTTCTTTCTCGCATTCCAATAAATCCAGTGAAGGCTCAAGCATTTCTGAAATGTGTTTCAGATCTAGAGTTGGCTGGAGTAATTGTGCCAGTTCCAGTTCTGGAACAGGGTCTGGGGTTTTACTCCAATCTATTCATTGTACCAAAGAAGGAGAATTCCTTCAGACCAGTTCTGGATTTAAAAATATTGAATCGTTATGTAAGGATACCAACATTCAAAATGGTAACTATAAGGACTATTCTGCCTTTTGTTCAGCAAGGGCGTTATATGTCCACAATAGATTTACAGGATGCATATCTGCATATTCCGATTCATCCAGATCATTATCAGTTTCTGAGATTCTCTTTTCTAGACAAGCATTACCAATTTGTGGCTTTGCCGTTCGGCCTAGCAACAGCTCCAAGGATTTTTTCAAAGGTTCTCGGTGCCCTGCTATCTGTAATCAGAGAACAGGGTATTGTGGTATTTCCATATTTGGACGATATCTTGGTACTTGCTCAGTCTTCACGTTTAGCAGAATTTCATACAAATCGACTTGTCATTTCTTCAAGAACATGGTTGGAGGATCAATTTACCAAAGAGTTCATTGATTCCTCAGACAAAGGTAACCTTTTTAGGTTTCCAAATAGATTCAGTGTCCATGACTTTGTCTCTGACGGACAAGAGACGTCTGCAATTGGTTTCAGCTTGTCGAAACCTTCAGTCTCAATCATTCCCTTCGGTAGCCTTATGCATGGAAATTCTAGGTCTTATGACTGCTGCATCGGACGCGATCCCCTTTGCTCGTTTTCACATGCGACCTCTTCAGCTTTGTATGCTGAACCAGTGGTGCAGGGATTATACAAAGATATCACAGTTAATATCTTTAAATCCGATTGTACGACACTCTCTGACGTGGTGGACAGATCACCATCGTTTAGTTCAAGGGGCTTCTTTTGTTCTTCCAACCTGGACTGTGATCTCAACGAGTCTGACAGGTTGGGGAGCTGTATGGGGGTCTCTGACAGCGCAGGGGGTTTGGGAATCTCGGGAGGTGAGATTACCTATCAACATTTTGGAACTCCGTGCGATTTTCAGAGCTCTTATATCGTGGTCTCTTCTGAAGAGAGAATCGTTCATTTGTTTTCAGACGGACAATGTCACAACCGTTGCATATGTCAATCATCAAGGGGGGACTCACAGTCCTCTGGCTATGAAAGAAGTATCTCGGATACTTGTATGGGCGGAATCCAGCTCCTGTCTAATTTCTGCGGTTCACATCCCAGGTGTAGACAATTGGGAAGCGGATTATCTCAGTCGTCAGACGTTACATCCGGGCGAATGGTCTCTTCACCCAGAGGTGTTTCTTCAGATTGTTCAAATCTGGGGTCTTCCAGAAATAGATCTGATGGCTTCTCATCTAAACAAGAAACTTCCCAGGTATCTGTCCAGATCCAGGGATCCTCAGGCGGGGGCAGTGGATGCGTTGTCACTTCCTTGGAAGTATCATCCTGCTTATATCTTTCCGCCTCTGGTTCTTCTTCCAAGAGTGATCTCCAAGATTCTAAAAGAGCGTTTGTTTGTTCTGCTGGTGGCTCCAGCATGGCCTCACAGGTTTTGGTATGCGGATCTTGTTCGGATGGCTACTTGCCAACCTTGGACTCTTCCGTTAAGACCAGACCTTCTATCTCAAGGCCCTTTTTTCCATCAGGATCTCAAATCATTAAATTTGAAGGTATGGAGATTGAACGCTTGATTCTCAGTCATAGAGGTTTCTCTGACTCTGTAATTAATACTATGTTACAGGCTTGTAAATCTGTGTCTAGGAAGATATATTATCGAGTCTTGAAGACTTACATTTCTTGGTGCTCTTCTCATCATTTTTCCTGGCATTCTTTTAGAATTCCTAGAATTTTACAATTTCTTCAGGATGGTCTGGATAAAGGTTTGTCTGCAAGTTCTTTGAAAGGACAAATTTCTGCTCTTTCTGTGTTGTTTCACAGAAAGATTGCTAATCTTCCTGATATTCATTGTTTTGTACAGGCTTTGGTTCATATAAAACCTGTCATTAAGTCAATCTCTCCTCCTTGGAGTTTGAATTTGGTTCTGGGGGCTTTACAAGCTCCTCCGTTTGAACCTATGCATTCTCTGGACATTAAATTACTTTCTTGGAAAGTTCTGTTCCTTTTGGCCATCTCTTCTGCTAGAAGAGTTTCAGAGTTATCTGCTCTTTCTTGTGAATCTCCTTTTCTGATTTTTCATCAGGATAAGGCGGTGTTGCGAACTTCATTTAAATTTTTACCTAAAGTTGTGAACTCTAACAACATTAGTAGAGAAATTGTGGTTCCTTCATTGTGTCCTTATCCTAAGAATTCTAAGGAAAGATCGTTGCATTCTTTGGATGTAGTTAGAGCTTTGAAATATTATGTTGAAGCTACTAAAGATTTCCGAAAGACTTCTAGTCTATTTGTTATCTTTTCCGGTTCCAGGAAAGGTCAGAAGGCCTCTGCCATTTCTTTGGCATCTTGGTTAAAATCTTTGATTCATCATGCTTATGTCGAGTCGGGTAAAACTCCGCCTCAAAGGATTACAGCTCATTCTACTAGGTCAGTTTCTACTTCCTGGGCGTTTAGGATTGAAGCTTCGGTTGATCAGATTTGCAAAGCAGCCACTTGGTCTTCTTTGCATACTTTTACTAAATTCTACCATTTTGATGTGTTTTCTTCTTCTGAAGCAGTTTTTGGTAGAAAAGTACTTCAGGCAGCTGTTTCAGTTTGATTCTTCTGCTTATAATTTCAGTTTTTTTCATTATAAGATTTAAACTTTATTTTGGGCTGTGGATTATTTTTTCAGCGGAATTGGCTGTCTTTATTTTATCCCTCCCTCTCTAGTGACTCTTGCGTGGAAGTTCCACATCTTGGGTATTTATTATCCCATACGTCACTAGCTCATGGACTCTTGCTAATTACATGAAAGAAAACATAATTTATGTAAGAACTTACCTGATAAATTCATTTATTTCATATTAGCAAGAGTCCATGTGGCCCACCCCTTTATTGTGGTGATTATGATTTTTTTTGTATAAAGCACAATTATTCCATTTCCTTATTTTTTATGCTTTCGCACTTTTTTCTTATCACCCCACTTCTTGGCTATTCGTTAAACTGATTTGTGGGTGTGGTGAGGGGTGTATTTATAGGCATTTTGAGGTTTGGGAAACTTTGCCCCTCCTGGTAGGAATGTATATCCCATACGTCACTAGCTCATGGACTCTTGCTAATATGAAAGAAATGAATTTATCAGGTAAGTTCTTACATAAATTATGTTTTTTTGAACCTACTAATGAGGATATATGACTTCAAATATGAAGACATAAATTATAAAAGCATCTTGTTTTATGTCCTGAAACCACTGTTCATGTGGCCCATGCCTAGTCTATTCCTCTCTCTCCTTGTTTTCTGTCTCCTTGCTTTTCTCTCTCTTTGCATTTCTTGCTTTCCTTGATTTTCTCTCCCTTTGCATTTATTGCTCTCCTTGCTTCTCTCTCTCTCTCTCTCTCTCTCTCTCTCTCTCTCCTTGCTTCTCTCTCTCTCCTTGCTTCTCGCTCTCTCCTTGCTTCAATCTCTTTGCTATATATCTCTCCTTGCTTCTCTCTCCTTGCCTCTCTCTTTGCTTCTCTCTCCTTGCCTCTCTCTTTGCTTTTCTCTCTCATTGCTTCTCTCTCTCTCTCCTTGCTTCTCTCTCTCCTTGCTTCTCTCTCTCCTTGCTTCTCTCTCCTTGCCTCTCTCTTCTCCTTGTTTCTCTCTCTCTCCTTCTCGCTTTCTCTGTTTCTCTCTCTCTCCTTCTCGCTTTCTCTTTGCCTCTCTTTCTTTGCTTTTCTGTCTCTCTCCTTGCTTCTCTCTCCTTGCCTCTCTATCTTTGCTTTTCTCTCTCTATTTGCTTTTCTCTCTCTCTCTCCTTGCCTCTCTCTTTGCTTTTCTCTCTCTCTCCTTGCCTCTCTCTCCTTGCCTTCTCTCTCTCTTCTTCCCCTCTCTTTGCTTTTCTCTCTCATTGCTTTTCTCTCTCCTTGCTTCTCTCTCTCTCCTTGCTTTGCTATATATCTCTCCTTGCTTCTCTCTCCTTGCCTCTCTCTTTGCTTTTCTCTCTCTCTCTTTGCTTTTCTCTCTCTCTCTTTGCTTTTCTCTCTCTCTCTCTTTGCTTTTCTCTCTCTCCTTGCTTCTCTCTCTCTCCTTGCTTCTCTCACTCTCCTTGCTTCTCTCTTTCTCCTTGTTTCTCTCTCTCCTCGCTTTCTCTTTGCCTCTCTTTCTTTGCTTTGCTATATATCTCTCCTTTCTTCTCTCTCCTTGCCTTCTCTCTCTCTTCTTGCCTCTCACTTTGCTTTTCTCTCTCATTGCTTCTCTCTCTCCTTGCCTCTCTTTGCTTTTCTTTCTCTCCTTGCCTCTCTCTCCTTGCCTCTATCTCTCCTTGTCTCTCTCTCTCCTTGCCTCTCTCTCTCTCCTTGCCTACCTCTCTCTCCTTGCCTACCTCTCTCCTTGCCTCTCTCTTTGCTTTTCTCTCTCTCTCTCCTTGCCTCTCTCTCTCTCTCTTTGCCTCTCTATCTTTGCTTTTCTCTCTCTCTCCCTGCATCTCTCTCTCTCCTTGCCTCTCTCTTTTGCTTTTTTCTCTCTCTCCATGCTTCTCTCTCCTTGCTTCTCTCTCTCTTTGCTTTTCGCTCTCTCTTCTTGCTTCTCTCTCTCCTTGCCTCTCTCTCTTCCTGCATCTCTCTCTCTCTTCTTGCCTCTCTCTCTTTGTTTTTTTCTCTCTCTCCTTGCTTCTCTCTCTCCTTGTTTTTCTCTCTCTCCTTGCTTCTCTCTCTCCTTGCCTCTCGCTCTCTCCTTGTTTCTCTCTCTCCTTGTTTCTCTCTCCTTGTTCCTCTCTGTCTCCTTGTTTATCTCCTTGCTTCTCTCTCTCTTTGCCTCTCTCTTTGCTTTTCTCTCTCTCTCCTTGCCTCTCTCTCTCTTTGTTTTTCTCTCTCTCTCCTTGCCTCTCTCTCTTTGCTTATCTCTCTTGCCTTGCTTTTCTCTCTCCTTGCCTCTCTCTCTCTCCTTGCCCCTCCCTCTCTCCTTGCCTCTCTTTCGCTTTGCTTTTCTCTCTCTCCCTGCATCTCTCTCTTCTTGCCTCTCTCTTTTTGCTTTTTTCTCTCTCTCTCCTTGCTGCTCTCTCTTACCTTGCTTCTCTCTCCTTGCCTCTCACTCTCTCTCTCTCTCTCTCTCTCTCTCTCTCTCTCTCTCTCTCTCTCTCTCTCTCTCTTTGCCTCTCTATCTTTGCTTCTCTCTCTCCTTGCTTCTCTCTCTCCTTGTTTCTCTCTCTCCTTGTTTCTCTCTCTCTCCTTGTTTCTCTCCTTGCTGCTCTCTCTCTCTCCTTGCTTCTCTCTCTCTCTCTCTTTGCCTCTCTATCTTTGCTTTTCTCTCTCTCTCCTTGCTTCTCTCTCTTTGCTTTTCTCTCTCTCTCTCTCTCTCTCTCTCTCCTTTTCTCTCTCTCTCCGTGCCTCACTCTCTCCTTGCTACCCTCTCTCTCCCTGCTTCCCTCTCGCCTTGCTTTTCTCTCTCTCTCTCCACTTGCCTCTCTCTCTCCCTGCTTCTCTCTCTCTCCATACTTCTCTCTCTCTCCTTGATTTTCTCTCTCTCCTTGATTTTCTCTCTCTCTCCATGCTTCTCTCTCTCTCCTTGCTTCTCTCTCTCTCCTTGATTTTCTCTCTCTCCTTGATTTTCTCTCTCTCTTTGCTTTTCTCTCTCTTTGCTTTTCTCTCTCCCTGCTTCTCTCTCTCCTTTCTTCAATCTCTTTGTTTTGCTATATATCTCTCCTTGCTTCTCTCTCCTTGCTTCTCTCTCTCTCCTTGCTTCTCTCTTTCTCCTTGTTTCTCTCTCTCTCTCCTTCTCGCTTTCTCTTTGCCTCTCTTCTTTGCTTTTCTTTCATGTAATTAGCAAGAGTCCATGAGCTAGTGACGTATGGGATATACATTCCTACCAGGAGGGGCAAAGTTTCCCAAACCTCAAAATGCCTATAAATACACCCCTCACCACACCCACAATTCAGTTTTACAAACTTTGCCTCCTATGGAGGTGGTGAAGTAAGTTTGTGCTAGATTCTACGTTGATATGCGCTCCGCAGCAAGTTGGAGCCCGGTTTTCCTCTCAGCGTGCAGTGAATGTCAGAGGGATGTGAGGAGAGTATTGCCTATTTGAATGCAGTGATCTCCTTCTACGGGGTCTATTTCATAGGTTCTCTGTTATCGGTCGTAGAGATTCATCTCTTACCTCCCTTTTCAGATAGACGATATACTCTTATTTATATACCATTACCTCTGCTGATTTTCGTTTCAGTACTGGTTTGGCTTTCTACAAACATGTAGATGAGTGTCCTGGGGTAAGTAAATCTTATTTTCTGTGACACTCTAAGCTATGGTTGGGCACTTTATTTATAAAGTTCTAAATATATGTATTCAAACATTTATTTGCCTTGACTCAGAATGTTCAACATTCCTTATTTTCAGACAGTCAGTTTCATATTTGGGATAATGCGTTTGAATCAATCATTTTTTCTTACCTTAAAAATTTGACTTTTTTTCCCTGTGGGCTGTTAGGCTCGCGGGGGCTGAAAATGCTTCATTTTATTGCGTCATTCTTGGCGCTGACTTTTTTGGCGCAAAAAATCTTTTCTGTTTCCGGCGTCATACGTGTCGCCGGAAGTTGCGTCATTTTTTGACGTTCCTTTTGCGCCAAAAATGTCGGCGTTCCGGATGTGGCGTCATTTTTGGCGCCAAAAAATATGGGCGTCGCTTTTGTCTCCACATTATTTCAGTCTCATTTTTTCTTTGCTTCTGGTTACTAGAAGCTTGTTTATTGGCATTTTTTCCCATTCCTGAAACAGTCATTTAAGGAATTTGATCAATTTTGCTTTATATGTTGTTTTTTCTCTTACATATTGCAAGATGTCTCACGTTGCATCTGAGTCAGAAGATACTTCAGGAAAATCGCTGTCTAGTGCTGGAACTACCAAAGCTAAGTGTATCTGCTGTAAACTTTTGGTAGCTATTCCTCCGGCTGTTGTTTGTATTAATTGTCATGACAAACTTGTTAAAGCAGATAATATTTCCTTTAGTAATGTACCATTGCCTGTTGCAGTTCCCTCAACATCTAAGGTGCAGAATGTTCCTGATAACATAAGAGATTTTGTTTCTGAATCCATCAAGAAGGCTATGTCTGTTATTTCTCCTTCTAGTAAACATAAAAAGTATTTTAAAACTTCTCTCTCTACAGATTAATTTTTAAATGAACATCATCATTCTGATTCTGATGACTCTTCTGGTTCAGAGGATTCTGTCTCAGAGATTGATGCTGATAAATCTTCATATTTATTTAAAATGGAATTTATTCGTTCTTTACTTAAAGAAGTACTAATTGCTTTAGAAATAGAGGATTCTGGTCCTCTTGATACTAATTCTAAACGTTTAGATAAGGTGTTTAAATCTCCTGTGGTTATTCCAGAAGTTTTTCCTGTTCCTAATGCTATTTCTGAAGTAATTTCCAGAGAATGGGATAAATTGGGTAATTAATTTACTCCTTCTAAACGTTTTAAGCAATTATATCCTGTGCCGTCTGACAGATTAGAATTTTGGGACAAAATCCCTAAAGTTGATGGGGCTATTTCTACCCTTGCTAAACGTACTACTATTCCTACTTCAGATGGTACTTCGTTTAAAGATCCTTTAGATAGGAAAATTGAATCCTTTCTAAGAAAAGCTTATCTGTGTTCAGGTAATCTTCTTAGACCTGCTATATCTTTGGCTGATGTTGCTGCCGCTTCAACTTTTTGGTTGGAGACTTTAGCACAACAAGTAACAGATCATGATTCTCATAATATTATTATTCTTCTTCAGCATGCTAATAATTTTATCTGTGATGCCATTTTTGATATTATCAGAGTTGATGTCAGGTTTATGTCTCTAGCTATTTTAGCTAGAAGAGCTTTATGGCTTAAAACTTGGAATGCTGATATGGCTTCTAAATCAACTCTACTTTCCATTTCTTTCCAGGGTAACAAATTATTTGGTTCTCAGTTGGATTCCATTATCTCAACTGTTACTGGTGGGAAAGGAACTTTTTTACCACAGGATAAAAAATCTAAGGGTAAAAACAGGGCTAATAATCGTTTTCGTTCCTTTCGTTTCAACAAAGAACAAAAGCCTGATCCTTCATCCTCAGGAGCAGTTTCAGTTTGGAAACCATCTCCAGTCTGGAATAAATCCAAGCCTTCTAGAAAGGCAAAGCCTGCTTCTAAGTCCACATGAAGGTGCGGCCCTCATTCCAGCTCAGCTGGTAGGGGGCAGGTTACGTTTTTTCAAAGAAATTTGGATCAATTCTGTTCACAATCTTTGGATTCAGAACATTGTTTCAGAAGGGTACAGAATTGGTTTCAAGATGAGACCTCCTGCAAAGAGATTTTTTCTTTCCCGTGTCCCAGTAAATCCAGTGAAAGCTCAAGCATTTCTGAATTGTGTTTCAGATCTAGAGTTGGCTGGAGTAATTATGCCAGTTCCAGTTCTGGAACAGGGGATGGGGTTTTATTCAAATCTCTTCATTGTCCCAAAGAAGGAGAATTCCTTCAGACCAGTTCTGGATCTAAAAATATTGAATCGTTATGTAAGGATACCAACGTTCAAAATGGTAACTGTAAGGACTATTTTGCCTTTTGTTCAGCAAGGGCATTATATGTCCACAATAGATTTACAGGATGCTTATCTGCATATTCCGATTCATCCAGATCATTATCAGTTCCTGAGATTCTCTTTTCTGGACAAGCATTACCAGTTTGTGGCTCTGCCGTTTGGCCTAGCTACAGCTCCAAGAATTTTTACAAAGGTTCTCGGTGCCCTTCTGTCTGTAATCAGAGAACAGGGTATTGTGGTATTTCCTTATTTGGACGATATCTTGGTACTTGCTCAGTCTTTACATTTAGCAGAATCTCATACGAATCGACTTGTGTTGTTTCTTCAAGATCATGGTTGGAGGATCAATTTACCAAAAAGTTCATTGATTCCTCAGACAAGGGTAACCTTTCTGGGTTTCCAGATAGATTCAGTGTCCATGACTCTGTCTTTAACAGACAAGAGACGTCTAAAATTGATTTCAGCTTGTCGAAACCTTCAGTCACAATCATTCCCTTCGGTAGCCTTATGCATGGAAATTCTAGGTCTTATGACTGCTGCATCGGACGCGATCCCCTTTGCTCGTTTTCACATGCGACCTCTTCAGCTCTGTATGCTGAATCAATGGTGCAGGGATTACACAAAGATATCTCAATTAATATCTTTAAAACCGATTGTACGACACTCTCTAACGTGGTGGACAGATCACCATCGTTTAATTCAGGGGGCTTCTTTTGTGCTTCCGACCTGGACTGTAATTTCAACAGATGCAAGTCTCACAGGTTGGGGAGCTGTGTGGGGATCTCTGACGGCACAAGGAGTTTGGGAATCTCAGGAGGTGAGATTACCGATCAATATTTTGGAACTCCGTGCAATTTTCAGAGCTCTTCAGTCTTGGCCTCTTCTGAAGAGAGAATCGTTCATTTGTTTTCAGACAGACAATGTCACAACTGTGGCATACATCAATCATCAAGGAGGGACTCACAGTCCTCTGGCTATGAAAGAAGTATCTCGAATTCTGGTTTGGGCGGAATCCAGCTCCTGTCTAATCTCTGCGGTTCATATCCCAGGTATAGACAATTGGGAAGCGGATTATCTCAGTCGCCAAACGTTGCATCCGGGCGAATGGTCTCTTCACCCAGAGGTATTTCTTCAGATTGTTCAAATATGGGAGCTTCCAGAAATAGATCTGATGGCGTCTCATCTAAACAAGAAACTTCCCAGGTATCTGTCCAGATCCCGGGATCCTCAGGCGGAAGCAGTGGATGCATTATCACTTCCTTGGAAGTATCATCCTGCTTATATCTTTCCGCCTCTAGTTCTTCTTCCAAGAGTAATCTCCAAGATTTTGAAGGAATGCTCGTTTGTTCTGCTGGTAGCTCCGGCATGGCCTCACAGGTTTTGGTATGCGGATCTTGTCCGGATGGCCTCTTGCCATCCGTGGACTCTTCCGCTACGACCAGACCTTCTGTCACAAGGTCCTTTTTTCCATCAGGATCTCAAATCCTTATATTTAAAGGTATGGAGATTGAACGCTTGATTCTTAGTCAAAGAGGTTTCTCTGACTCTGTGATTAATACTATGTTACAGGCTCGTAAATCTGTATCCAGAGAGATATATTATAGAGTCTGGAAGACTTATATTTCTTGGTGTCTTTCTCATCATTTTTCTTGGCATTCTTTTAGAGTTCCAAGAATTTTACAGTTTCTTCAGGATGGTTTAGATAAAGGTTTGTCCGCAAGTTCCTTGAAAGGACAAATCTCTGCTCTTTCTGTTCTTTTTCACAGAAAGATTGCTAATCTTCCTGATATTCATTGTTTTGTACAAGCTTTGGTTCGTATAAAACCTGTCATTAAGTCAATTTCTCCTCCTTGGAGTTTGAATTTGGTTCTAGGGGCTCTTCAAGCTCCTCCGTTTGAACCTATGCATTCATTGGACATTAAATTACTTTCTTGGAAAGTTTTGTTCCTTTTGGCAATCTCTTCTGCCAGAAGAGTTTCTGAATTATCTGCTCTTTCTTGTGAGTCTCCTTTTCTGATTTTTCATCAGGATAAGGCAGTGTTGCGAACTTCTTTTGAATTTTTACCTAAAGTTGTGAATTCCAACAACATTAGTAGAGAAATTGTGGTTCCT
>NC_069502.1:1071231789-1071241789 GCF_027579735.1 Bombina bombina
AAAAATTCCTAAGATTCTCTCCTTTCTTCAAGAAGGTTTGGAGAAAGGATTATCTGCAAGTTCCCTAAAGGGACAGATCTCTGCTTTATCTGTCTTACTACACAAAAGACTGGCAGCTGTGCCAGATGTTCAAGCATTTGTTCAGGCTCTGGTTAGGATCAAGCCTGTTTACAGACCTTTGACTCCTCCCTGGAGTCTAAATCTAGTTCTTTCAGTTCTTCAAGGGGTTCCGTTTGAACCCTTACATTCCATAGATATTAAGTTACTATCTTGGAAAGTTTTGTTTTTGGTTGCAATTTCTTCTGCTAGAAGAGTTTCAGAGTTATCTGCTCTGCAGTGTTCTCCTCCTTATCTGGTGTTCCATGCAGATAAGGTGGTTTTGCGTACTAAGCCTGGTTTTCTTCCTAAAGTTGTTTCTAACAAAAATATTAACCAGGAGATAGTTGTACCTTCTTTGTGTCCGAATCCAGTTTCAAAGAAGGAACGTTTGTTACACAATTTGGACGTTGTCCGTGCTCTAAAGTTCTATTTAGAGGCTACTAAAGATTTCAGACAAACATCTTCCTTGTTTGTTGTTTATTCTGGTAAAAGGAGAGGTCAAAAAGCGACTTCTACCTCTCTTTCCTTTTGGCTTAAAAGCATCATCCGATTGGCTTATGAGACTGCCGGACGGCAGCCTCCTGAAAAAATCACAGCTCACTCCACTAGGGCTGTGGCTTCCACATGGGCCTTCAAGAACGAGGCTTCTGTTGACCAGATATGTAAGGCAGCGACTTGGTCTTCACTGCACACTTTTGCCAAATTTTACAAATTTGATACTTTTGCTTCTTCAGAGGCTATTTTTGGGAGAAAGGTTTTGCAAGCTGTGGTTCCTTCCGTTTAGGTGACCTGATTTGCTCCCTCCCTTCATCCGTGTCCTAAAGCTTTGGTATTGGTTCCCACAAGTAAGGATGACGCAGTGGACCGGACACACCAATGTTGGAGAAAACAGAATTTATGCTTACCTGATAAATTACTTTCTCCAACGGTGTGTCCGGTCCACGGCCCGCCCTGGTTTTTTAATCAGGTCTGATGAATTATTTTCTCTAACTACAGTCACCACGGTATCATATGGTTTCTCCTATATATATTTCCTCCTGTCCGTCGGTCAAATGACTGGGGTGGGCGGAGCCTAGGAGGGATCATGTGACCAGCTTTGCTGGGACTCTTTGCCATTTCCTGTTGGGGAAGAGCGTATCCCACAAGTAAGGATGACGCCATGGACCGGACACACCGTTGGAGAAAGTAATTTATCAGGTAAGCATAAATTCTGTTTTTCTCGCTCTCCTTGCTTTTCTCTCTCTCCCTGCTTCTCTCTCTCTCCCTGCTTCTCTCTCTCTCCCTGCTTCTCTCTCTCTCCCTGCTTCTCTCTCTCTCCCTGCTTCTCTCTCTCTCCCTGCTTCTCTCTCTCCCTGCTTCTCTCTCTTCTTGCTTTTCTCTCTCCTTGCTTCTCTCTCTCTCCTTGCTTCTCTCTCTCTCCTTGCTTCTCTCTCTCTCTCTCCTTGCTTCTCTCTCTCTCCTTGCTTTTCTCTCTCTCTTTGCTTTTCTCTCTCCCTGCTTCTCTCTCTCTCTCTCCTTGCTTCTCTCTCTCTCTCTCCTTGCTTCTCTCTCTCTCTCTCCTTGCTTCTCTCTCTCTCTCTCCTTGCTTCTCTCTCTCTCTCTTCTTGCTTCTCTCTCTCTCTCCTTGCTTCTCTCTCTCTCTCCTTGCTTCTCTCTCCTTGTTTTTTTCTCTCTCCCTGCTTCTCTCTCTCTCCTTGCTTCTCTCTACTTGCTTCTTTCTGTCTCTCCTTGCTTTTCTCTCTCGTTTTGCTTTTCTCTCTCTCCTTGTTTTTCTCTCTCTCCTTGTTTTTCTCTCTCTCCTTGTTTTTCTCTCTCTCCTTGTTTTTCTCTCTCTCCTTGCTTTTCTCTCTCTCTCCTTGCTTTTCTCTCTCCCTGCTTTTCTCTCTCCCTGCTTCTCTCTCTCTTTGCTTTTCTCTCTCCCTGCTTCTCTCTCTCTTTGCTTTTCTCTCTCCCTGCTTTTCTCTCTCCCTGCTTCTCTCTCTCTTTGCTTTTCTCTCTCCCTGCTTCTCTCTCTCTTTGCTTTTCTCTCTCCCTCTCTCCTTGCTTCTATCTCTCTCTCCTTGCTTCTCTCTCTCCTTGCTTCTCTCTCTCTCCTTACTTCTCTCTCTCCTTGCTTCTCTCTCTCTCTCTCTCTCTCTCTCTCTCCTTGCTTCTCTCTATCTCTCCTTGCTTCTCTCTCTCTCTTTGTTTCTCTCTCTCCTTGCTTCTCTCTCTCTCTCTCTCTTTGCTTTTCTCTCTCTCCTTGCCTCTCTCTTTGCTTTTCTCTCTCTCTCCTTGCCTCTCTCTCTCATTGCCTCTCTCTCCTTGCCTTTCTCTCTTTCTCTCCTTGCCTCTCTTTCTCCTTGCCTCTCTCTTTCTCCTTGCCTCTCTTTCTCCTTGCCTCTCTCTTTCTCCTTGCCCCTCTCTTTCTCCTTGCCCCTCTCTCTCTTTGCTTTTTTCTCTCTCTCCTTGCTTCTTTCTCTTTTTGCTTCTCTATCTCTCCTTGCCTCTCTCTCTCTCCCTGCTTCTTTCTCTCCTTGCTTTTCTCTCTCTCCTTGCTTTTCTCTCTCCCTTTGCTTTTCTCTCTCTCTTTGCTTTTCTCTCTCTTGCCTTGCTTCTCTCTCTCTCTCTCTCTCTCTCTCTCTTTGTTTTTCTCTCTCTCTCTCCTTCTCTCTTTCTCTCTCTCCTTGCTTCTCTCTCTCCCTCCTTGCTTCTCGCTCCTTGCTTTTCTCTCTCTTTGCTTTTCTCTTTTCCTTTTTTTTCTCTCTCCCTGCTTCTCTCTCTCTCCTTGCTTTTCTCTCTCTTTGCTTTTCTCTCTCTCGCCTTGCTTCTCTCTCTCTCTCTCTCTCCTTGCTTCTCTCTCTCGCCTTGCTTCTCTCTCTCCCTGTTTCTCTCTCTCTCTCCTTCTCTCTTTCTCTCTCACCTTGCTTCTCTCTCTCTCTCTCTCCTTGCTTCTCTCTCTCTCTCCTTGCTTTTCTCTCTCTCCTTGCTTCTCTCTCGCCTTGCTTCTCTCTCTTAGCTTTTCTCTCTCTCTTCTTGCTTCTCTCTCTCTCCTTGCTTCTCTCTCTCGCCTTGCTTTCTTTTCTAAGATATGGTGAGTCCACAGTATCATCAATTACTAGTGGGAATATCACTCCTGGCCAGCAGGAGGAGGCAAAGAGCACCACAGCAAAGCTGTTAAATGTCACTTCCCTTACCCATAACCCCCAGTCATTCTCTTTGCCTCTGTTCATGGAGGAGGTGAATTTTTTGTCTAAAAGAAAATTGATCTTCTATCAAGATTTTATTATTTTGAATGCCAATGTAGGTTTACTCTGAAATTCTTCTCAAAATTGGGGCTAGCCGTACTCCACGTTAGTCTCTTCAGTAGGGCAGTGGTGGCTTTAAAGTAGTTAGGAAATGGTGAAGTAGGATTCACTATGTTTTTTTATAAGAGTTAACTGCCCAGATATAGAATACCAGAGTAGGTTTACTCTGTACTTTCTTCTTTCTCTGGTTCCTGCAAGGAGTGGCATCCTTCCATACCAGGAGAGCTGTCTTTCTGCCAGACAGCTAGAGTTTCAGGTAAGTGCCTCACTAAAGGGGCTTAACCTTTATTACATTTGGTTGCATCTTTGTGTGGACTAGTATCCTGAGTTCAGGATCATTTTGACAGTTGCAGGCACTGTATTGTGATTGAGACGTGGGGAAGGTGTTTCTCCATATTTTGCTTTACTTTTATAGAGGAAGAGGTCTTTATTGTTTTGGGCACTGTTTTTGATCGCAACTTGGGATCGTTATAACCGCTGTGTGTTTTTGACGAAAACAGAAAGCGGCTCCATTTTCCCTGTTCTTCCGGTCGGAAGCGTGCGGTAGTATATCAGTCACAGCTTCTCTGGCCGATCATGTGACCGCACTGTTCCGGTCCCTGTCGGCTTTGTGTTTGTTCTGCGTTGCCGCGCAGGATATAAGAAGGCAATAAAGTATCCTCCTGATTGTGTATAGCAGGAGGAGGCAGGCACTTCAATCGTATGGCTGAGGTGTAGTTGGTGCCTGTTCTAATTAATTGAAACTTGCTGCTTATTTCCTTAAGACTTTTTCATAATTGTAATTTAAAAAAATTAAATTCATTTTTTGGGGGGGACTCAGTTTATATTCTGTTCTCTTAAAGGGACAGTCATTTGGAAGAATTTAATTTACATTCTGGTGTTATGGAACAGGAGGCTGTTTCCATGGACATATGTCCTTTGTGTTTGAATAACCATGTTGTTCCGCCTTTGCCATTTTGTTCAGCATGCATAGACAGAACTTTAAAAGACAAAGGTAAATTCTCTGTAACTGAGCAACAGTCTCTCAGGATGATGCTGTTCAGACAATGTCACAGTCTTCTCCTCAGACTTCCCAAGCCTCATTCTTTTGAATGAGTGTTTTTAAAAGCAGAAATTGCTGCCCAGGTATCCTCGTGTAAAGGAAATGTAGAGATTCAGATAGTAGGGTTTCTGTTCTGACTTCTGCTACTCTGGTTGCTCTTTCTCATAAGTCTCTAATGAGGAAGATTCGTCGGTAGCTTCTGAGGGTGAGATCTCAGATTCGGATAGTGTTTTTCCTTCATCTGATGCTGAGGTTGTATCATTTAGATTTAAACTGGAACACCACCATGCACTGTTAAAGTAGGTTTTGAATACTCTTGATGATTCAGATGCTCCTTCTGTTGTTAAACTTAGGAAATCTGACAAACTTAATAGATACTTTGATGTGTCTTCCTCAGTGGAAGTGTTTCCTGTTCCTGACCGTGCCACTGAAATTATAGCTAAGGAATGGGAGAGACCAGGGATTCCATTTTCCCCGTCTCCTGTCTTTAAGAAGATGTTTCCTATTGCGGATTCCATTAAGGAATCGTGTCAAACGGTTCCTAAGGTAGAGGGAGCCATTTCTACTCTGGCTAAGAGAACTACTATTCCTATTGAGGATAGCTGCTCTTTTAAAGATCCAATGGATAAGAAGCTGGGGGCTTATTTAAAGAAAATGTATGTTCATCAGGGTCTCCAATGGCAACCTGCAGTATGTATTGCCACTGTGACAAGTGCAGCAACTTATTGATTTGACTCATTGTCTGAGTCTCTTCAGACAGAGACACCCTTGGAGGAGAGTCAAGATAGGATTAAGGCTCTTATGTTAGCTAATTATTTTATTACTGATGCTTCTTTGCAGGTAATTAAATTGGGGGGGGGGGCTTGTTTGGTCCTGGTCTTGCAGAAATTATTTCTGATATCTCAAGTGGTAAGGGGTCTTTCTTTTACAAGATATACAGAGTCCACAGGTTTCATCCTTTATTTGTGGGATATAATCCTCCTGCTAACAGGAAGTTGCAAAGTGCACCACAGCAGAGCTGCTATATAGTTCCTCCCTTAACTCCTCCCCCCAGTCATTCTCTTTGCCTATGCACTAATAGGAAGGGTAAAGTGATAGTGGTGATAAAATGATAGTTTTAATTTCTTCAATCAAGAGTTTGTTATTTTTAAATGGTACCGGTGAGTACTATTCTGTCAGGCAGCATATGGAAGAAGATTTCTGCCTTGAGATTGATGATCTTAGCAGTTGTAACTAAGATCCATGTTGGTTCCCACAGTGTGCTGAGGAATGCTAGATAAATCTTCAGTGTGAGGAACGTTTTTCATGCTACAAGCAGCATTGAGGTATGTTCAGTCATTTATTTCTGAGGAGACTATGATATATCAGAACTGGCTGACATAATCCCCATAGAGGGAAGGGGTAAGCAGTAATTCTGTTAAAAGAAAAAGAGGATATTACTGTGATCCTGTGTATTATAATGCATTATGACATGGTGAGACACTGGGGCAGCCTAACGATTTTATTATCAAGCTAAAACAGGGTTTGGCTGGTGTTTTTATTCCTTTTATGAGGGTCCACATGGCTAGTACTTCACTTCATTAAGTTTTTTCTACCACACATGGCTATTTTGAGACCGCTTTACATGCGATTGCTGGGCTCAGCTTACATCGTAGTGGATGGACGGGGCCTATTTTCTCGCCTCAGTTGCGCAGTTTCCTCACAAACAGGCAGCAATTTTCAGCTCCGGTTGGGCCCAAACTCTTCACTGGTGTACCGGAGTGGTTTAGAGTTTTTCCTAAGATCCCTGGGGGCAGATAGGCGCCACAGCAGAGCTGTGGCGCGGTGCTAGGGATTATAAACGTTCATAAGGGTTTTTTATTAAAAACGTTGTTAATTTTCTTCAATAACTTGAAGGGTTAATTGTCCTTACTTGGGGTGCAACATCCGACTGCACTATAGGGCAGAATTCACTAAAAATTGTGCATCTGTGTTCATTTTTAAGCAGTTTTGCAGAAATGGTGCGCTTTTTATTCTCTTAAAGGCGCAGTACCGTTTTTTGTCAAATTGTTTTATATCAATAAATAAAGTGTTTAAAGACTTTACACTGATTTTTTTTCTGGTTCCTAAAAGAATTTCGGAAATTGTTAAGAGGGAATGGGATAGACAGGTATACAGTTTTCTCCCCCTCCTAATTTCAAGAAAATGTTTCCTATGTCTAACACCATGCGGGACTCCTGGCAATTGGTCCCTAAGGTGGAGGGAGCTATATCTACTTTAGCTAAACGTACAACTATACCCATTGAGGACAGTTGTGCTTTTAAAGACCCTATGGATAAAAAATTAGAGAGTCTTCTAAATAAACTATTTGTTCATCAGGGTTTTCTCTTACAGCCTATAGCCTGCATGGTTCCAGTAACTACTGCAGCTGCCTTTTGGTTTGACGCCCTGGAAGAGTCTCTGAAGGTTGAGACACCTTTAGAGGACATTTTAGACAAAGTTAAGGCTCTTAAATTAGCCAATTCTTTTATGACTGATGCTGCTTTTCAAATTGCAAATAAGCAGCGAAAAACGCAGGCTTTGCCATTGTATTGCGCAGAGCGTTATGGCTAAAGTTGTGGTCGGCTGATGTATCGTCTAAATCTAAGCTTTTATCTTTTCCCTTCAAAGGTAAGACCCTATTCGGGCCTGAGCTGAAGGAAATAATCTCTGACATTACTGGAGGTAAGGGTCACACCCTACCTCAGGACAAGTCCCTCAAGATGAGGAGTAAATAAAATAATTTTCATTCCTTCAAAATTTTGAAGGTGTATCCTCTGCTTCCTCCACTAAGCAGGAAGGGAACTTTGCTCTATCCAAGTCGGTCTGGAGACCTAACCAGGCCTGGAATAAGAGTAAACAAGCCAAAAAGCCCACTGCTGCTACCAGGGCAGCATGAAGGGGCAGCCCCCGATCCGGGACCGGATCTAGTAGAGGAAGACTCTCTTTCTTTGCTCAGGCTTGGGCAAGGGATGTACAGGATCCCTGGGCATTGGAAATTGTGACCCAGGGGTTCCAGTTGGAATTCAAGGATTTCCTCCCAAGGGGGAGATTTCATCTTCCACGGTTGTCTGTAGACCAGACAAAAAGAGAGGCGTTCTTACGCTGTGTAAAAGACCTCTACACCATGGGTGTAAGTTCTATTCAAATCTATTCGTGGTTCCCAAAAAAGAGGGAACTTTCAGACCAATTTTAGATCTCAAATGTCTAAACAAGTTTCTCAGAGTCCCATCGTTCAAGATGGAGGCCATTCGTACAATTTTGCCAATGATCCAGGAGGGTTAATACATGACCATGGTGGACCTGAAGGATGCGTACCTTTCACATTCCTATCCACTAGGATCATCATCAATTCCTGCGATTTGCATTTCAGGACAAACATTATCAGTTTGTGGCCCTTCCCTTCGGGTTGGCCACAGCTCCCAGGATCTTCACAAAGGTTCTAGGGTCTCTTCTAGCGGCTCTCAGACCGCGAGGCATAGCGGTGGCGCCCTATCTGGACGATATCTTGATCCAGGCATCTAGTTTAGTCCAAATAATCGTCTTCTGACATCAACAAAAAACTAACATATCTCAAAAACAAACACAAAGAGAAAGAAGAAAAAGAGGGGAAGAGTGGGAATAGAGAGAATAAAGGATGAAGAGAGAAGAATAAGGAGGGAAGGTATGGAAATCCGGTTGTTTCTCCAAATATGAAGCTTGTAAATGTCTCCGCTATGTATGGTGCGTATATCTACTTCTATTATTTTAGCGTATCCCAATAAAATTTGATATTGTGGTATATGTCTAATCTGTTTGTTTTGTAGTAAGAATATTCTTCTAGGCCCTGTAGCTCCTGTGTTCTTTTAACCCAGTCTAAGTGTGTAGGTACTAAATCTGATTTCCAAGATCTAGCCAGTAGTGATTTAGCTCTGTTAAGGCAGCATTGGAGTAGCTGTGCACGAAATTTGCAAGAGCGTTTGGGTCTATCATTGAACAAGACATAACGGGGGGTTAACTTAAATAAGGGATCAAATAACGGGCTCACAGTTTTTCTATTGAAGTCCAAAGGGTTGCAGCCTAGGGCAGGACCACCACACATGAGCCATAGTTCCCGTCTCCCCGCAGCCCCTCCAGCAAAGGGGGGAAGCACAGTGGAACAGTAGTTTTATCCTGGCTGGGGTCAAGTACCACATTGTTAATATTTTATAATTCATCTCGAGGATTTGTGTTGATGAGGAGGATTTATGTGTGTATTCAAAATATCTATTCCATTCTGCCTGGGGGATGTCCAGCCTAAGTTCTTCTTGCCAACCACGGGTAAAGGTGGGGATGTGTCTGTATATGCATTCGTCCAGGATTTTTCTGGATGTAGCAAGTGTGCCTCTCGAAATATTAGATTTTCTGCAGATTTCCTTTAAACTTAGTAAGTGTTCTTAAGAGGGAGAGCTTATGAGGTGAATGCATGATAAAGTGATGTAGTTGGGAGTACTTTAACCATTGGGCATAAACCCCCCTAGAATGTCTGCTAATTCTTGACGTGGTCGTAGTGTTCCCTTGTGAAGAAAGTCAGCAATCAGGGCAATCAGGGCTGAATAACCTAAATCATTGTATTGTGTGTTACCTGATGCCCCTAAAATACTTATCAAATGTTCCAAGTTTTGAAATATTGGGGTCAAGGGAGAATAAGTGGAGGAAATAGGGTCTGGGGTTTTATTCCAATCTGTTTGTGGTTCCCAAGAAAGAGGGAACTTTCCGACCAATTCTAGATCTGAAGTGTCTAAACAAGTTTCTCAGACTACCGTCTTTCAAGATAGAAACTATTCGTTCCATTCTTCCCTTGGTCCAGGAGGGTCAGTTCATGACGACCATAGACCTAAAGGATGCATACCTTCATGTTCCCATTCAGAGGGAGCATCACAAATTCCTAAGGTTTGCTTTTCGGGACAAACACTTTCAGTTTGTATCTCTTCTGTTTGGCCTTGCCACAGCTCCCAGAATCTTTTCAAAGGTTCTAGGGGCTCTCTTGGCAGTGATTCGGTCTCAGGGTATTGCTGTGGCGCCCTATCTGGATGATATTCTGGTTCAGGCGTCTTCTTTTCAACAAGCAGGATCTCATACAGAAATCTTGTTGTCTTTTCTACTTTCCCAGGGTTGGAAAGTGAATCTGGGAAAGAGTTCCCTTGTTCCAGCTCCAAGGATAGTTTTCCTAGGGAGCATTATAGCTTCTATATTGAAATGAAAATATTTCTAACAGAGGTCAGGAAAGCCAAGATTCTTTCTTCTTGTCTCTCTATTCTGTCTACTGTTCGACCATCAGTGGCCCAATGTATGGAGATAATTGGTCTGATGGTGGCTTCCATAGACAATATTTCATTTGCTCGGTTCCATTTGAGAGCTATGCATGCTCAGACAATGGAACAGGGATTATACGGATCAGTCTCAGAAGATATTTTTGAATCAGTCAACAAGAGCCTCTCTCTTGTGGTGGCTGTCTCAGGAACATCTCTCTCAGGGAACATGCTTTCTGAGAGCGTCGGTAATTGTGACCACAGACGTCAGATTGCTGGGCTGG
>NC_069502.1:1071546789-1071686789 GCF_027579735.1 Bombina bombina
CAATCATTTGTGATTATAAAACAACTACTCATGTCCATAATCTTGCATCACTTCAAAACACTAGCATTTTCAACATTTTTTTAGGTCCAAATATATTGTCACATATCGATATTTCAGTTGTCCATTTAATACATTGTATGGATACACATGACAATCATTTGTGATTCATTGTATAGATACACATTGTATGGATACACATAATAATCATTTGTGATCGTGGAGCAACTGCTGGCAACCATGGTCTCGCAATGTAGTGGTAATATTTAAAACACTTGTATATATATATATGGTATTTACCATTGAGGTAGAAAAAGATATATATATCACTTTAGATTTGATATAACACATATCACAATTACATGAGGGTACAATACCCGATTCGCCCTATAAGCGATAAGTACGGCCGGGTCATAAGCATGGTATCAGCTGAGTTTGATCACATATGGAGTCATTAGTAATCCCTTCGCAACCGCTCCGCAAAACGGAGATACTTTAGGAAAAGTCAGAATACACTACAATAACGAGTATTGACTGTGCAGTAAAGTCGTGATAGGCTGAGGAAGCGTACATTCCGACACACATCACATCTCTGTAGCCAATGACAGGACATCTCTAGTCCAATTCACAAGGACCAATGAGAATCCGTTGCTAGCAGATACAAACAGACAAGCTACTGTTACTAAGCTACGAAAGACATACCCACTAACAAATCGATATCAGTATACTTTCAACAAAAAAATCTATTCTAGTAAGGATATATATATAGGTATATTTTTCATCTCAGCTTATGGCTAGTTACGCCCAAACTTTAAGAATTGAGTCTGTATTTTCAACAAAAACGGACAATAATAAGGTAAACATTTTCACTATTGTTGTCAATACCGGATAACTTTACATTTTCGGTATTGGTTCTTACGTGTTCATAAATATTCACTTTTATTTGTTGAACTAAATTGGTTTTATTTGTATTTTTATTTCCATGACATGTTTAAATATTGCTTTTGCATTTGTGAATTAAGGGTTTTTCTTTATGTATAAGACTGCAATCAGAGATGCTGGTCTGACTAGACAGGTGCTCATTACTCACTAATTAGAAAACACACCCTCTAGAAGGGAGGTAAATGTTTGTATGTTAGTTTGTTAGGTATAAAAGGCAGAGGTAGGTTTGAGAATTATTATATGCCTGATGAAACGGTTTGTAAACCGAGAAACGCGTTGCAAATATTGGGGGCCACATTGTTAAACCCTTGATCCACCTGCTACAACAAACCTGTGTGTTGTTGTATTTTAATTTTATGTTTTTAATAAATTACATTTTTTTAAATCATCTGTGAGTGGATCTCTCTACCTACCTTCTGCCTGACACTTTACACAAGAGGTAATCCTAACATTTGGTGCAAGTTTATCCTGGACTATTGTACCTACTACCTCACAGCATTCGAGACTGTGCCTTGGGGTGAGCTGCCACACCTGCCTAAATCTGCAGCCTGTTCCTACCAGCACATTGGTGTGCTTTTGGAGTATGTGAGAACCCATTTTATGTCCAGTACAATTTTGCTGTTTATACTCTTAATGGTCTGCACATGTAGTGCTCCTCTTCTGTGTTACCATTAATTTTCCAGCATCACATCATTGAGAGCGTGACTAAATGGGTGAGCTGTCACACCTTTATTAATCTGCAGCCTGTCCCTACCAACACATTAGTGTGTTCTTGGAGTATGTGAGTACCCATTTGGTTATCTTTTGATTTCATTGTGTTTTCACCTGACGATACATCACATGAGGCGCCCCTCTGTTCTTCTTCATTCTTTATATGTTTGCTTTTTGTTTGTTTTTTTACAAACAGACAAGCTACTGTTACTAAGCTACGAAAGACATACCCACTAACAAATCGATATCAGTATACTTTCAACAAAAAAATCTATTCTAGTAAGGATATATATATAGGTATATTTTTCATCTCAGCTTATGGCTAGTTACGCCCAAACTTTAAGAATTGAGTCAGTATTTTCAACAAAAACGGACAATAATAAGGTAAACATTTTCACTATTGTTGTCAATACCGGATAACTTTAAATTTTCGGCATTGGTTCTTACGTGTGCATAAATATTCACTTTTATTTGTTGAACTAAATTGGTTTTATTTGTATTTTTATTTCCATGACATGTTTAAATATTGCTTTTGCATTTGTGAATTAAGGGTTTTTCTTTATGTATAAGACTGCAATCAGAGATGCTGGTCTGACTAGACAGGTGCTCATTACTCACTAATTAGAAAACACACCCTCTAGAAGGAAGGTAAATGTTTGTATGTTAGTTTGTTAGGTATAAAAGGCAGAGGTAGGTTTGAGAATTATTATATGCCTGATGAAACGGTTTGTAAACCGAGAAACGCGTTGCAAATATTGGGGGCCACATTGTTAACCCCTTGATCCACCTGCTACAACAAACCTGTGTGTTGTTGTATTTTAATTTTATGTTTTTAATAAATTACATTTTTTTAAATCATCTGTGAGTGGATCTCTCTACCTACCTTCTGCCTGACACTTTACACAAGAGGTAATCCTAACATTTGGTGCAAGTTTACTCTGGACTATTGTACCTACTACCTCACAGCATTCGAGACTGTGCCTTGGGGTGAGCTGCCACACCTGCCTAAATCTGCAGCCTGTTCCTACCAGCACATTGGTGTCCTTTTGGAGTATGTGAGTACCCATTTTATGTCCAGTACAATTTTGCTGTTTGTACTCTTAATGGTCTGCACATGTAGTGCTCCTCTTCTGTGTTTCCATTAATTTTCCAGCATCACATCATTGAGAGCGTGACTGAATGGGTGAGCTGTCACACCTTTATTAATCTGCAGCCTGTCCCTACCAACACATTAGTGTGTTCTTGGAGTATGTGAGTACCCATTTGGCTATCTTTTGATTTCATTGTGTTTTCACCTGACGATACATCACATGAGGTGCCCCTCTGTTCTTCTTCATTCTTTATAGTTTTACCTGTACCTGCCAGTGAGGAGGAGGCAGTCACCACTTGAAAACAGCTCACACCATATCAATGACATTGCATTTTGTTTTACATGTCAATGGTGTCGTAAGAATCATTTTAATTTGCATACAAGATTTATTTCTATGTTTGTTTTTTACTGCTTATTATAGACATGCAAATTCTCTACTATATCACATATTTTAAAATATATTATAGCGCCCCCTTGTGTGACCAGGTCACACATCTTGTATATTAAAAAGCAAACATAAATTACACACATGTCATCTTTTAGATGCAACAAAGAAATAAGATGACTTTAGTACCCCTTTAATGGGATATGAAAGTAAAAATGAAAGGGCTATTAAAGTTAAAAAAATGAAATTTCTTTCATGTAATTGGCAAGAGTCCATGAGCTAGTGACCTATGGGATATAGAATCCTACCAGGAGGGGCAAAGTTTCCCAAACCTCAAAATGCCTATAAATACACCCCCCACCACACCCACAATTCAGTTTTACAAACTTTGCCTCCTATGGAGGTGGTGAAGTAAGTTTGTGCTAGATTTCTACATTGATATGCGCTTCTCAGCTTTTTTGAAGCCCGGTTCCTCTCAGAGTGCAGTGAATGACAGAGGGATGTGAAGGGAGTATTACCTATTGAATACAATGGTCATCCTAACGGGGATCTATTTCATAGGTTCTCTGTTATCGGTCGTAGAGATTCTTCTCCTACCTCCCTTTTTTAGATCGACGATATACTCTTATATACCATTACCTTTGCTGATTCTCGTTTCAGTACTGGTTTGGCTATCTACTTTATGTAGATGAGTGTCTTTTGATAAGTATGTTTCCTTTATTTAAGACACTCTCAGCTATGGTTTGGCACTTTATATTTAAAGTTCTAAATATATGTTTGTACTTATATTTGCCATGATTCAGGTTTATCAGTATATTTCCTTTTTGCAGACTGTCAGTTTCATCTTTGGGAAATGCATATATAAAAAAAAAAAAAAAAAATTCTTACCTGAAGTTTTCAAATTGACTCTCTTTTCTAAATTGCGGGCTGTTAGGCTCGCGGGAGCGCAAAATGCTATAATTTATTGCGTCATTCTTGGCGCGAGAATCACGTTTGTTGACATAATTTCATCATTTCCGGCGTCTTAGTTGGCGCCGAGTTTTTTTCACATAGTTGCGTCATCTATGACGCTCTTGTTTGTTGCAGACGTTTTTGGCGCCCAAAAATATTTTGTCAGTTGTGGGCATTTCCAGAGGCTTATTTTGTTTTGATTTTCTTTTCCATTCCTGAAACTGTCATATAAGGAAATTGATCGTTTTGCTTTATATGTTATTTTTTCTCTTACATATTGCAAGATGTCTCAAACTGACCCTGTCTCAGAATCAAATACTGGAATCCTGCTGCCTGATGTCGGTTCTACCAAGCTAAGTGCATTTGTTGTAAACTTGTGGTAACTGTTCCTCCGGCTGTAGTTTGTGATAGTTGTCATGACAAACTTTTACATGCAGACAATATTTCCATTAGTAGTAGTCCATTAACTGTTGCTGGTCCTTCAACATGATAAGGTTAGTTAAAATTTAACACTTTATTTAACATATATTCAAAAGACAGACAATTTACTTAAATTGGATCACTCCGTAGAAACAAACAATCATAAATTGTTTCTATATCTTATCATTCCAAGTGACCCAACTGTAACATCATAAAACCAAACCTAAACCGAAAGGTAAAGGTAAAATATAAGGGCTACGTGCTCTATAGGGTACTATAGTGGTGAATTTTGTATTGAATAGGTTTCGAGTTTGAATCGTACAGTGCTCACACAGGCTATGCGCTCAAAGGCGTCCTCCTACCTGCGTACTGCTGAGATTTAACTCAGTCAGCCGATTTCTAGCTGATTCCTATCAATCAATAACTCAACATTCATACAGTCTCAGTGTATCTGTCAGGATTTGTGTAATGCTAAAGTTGCTAGGATTTCAAAGGTATATATATATGTGTATTAGCGATTTCCGTTCAAAGTGCTTATCATCACTACTTGAACTAGTTCTGAAAAATATATAGGCACCATAAGCCCTTTTATCAAATCAGATTATTACCCTTAGATCGCTATATCTATATATTGTAAAAATAAACACTTATGAAGCGGCAACAATAGTAGCCAAACAGATTAATCGTAACTTAGTTTCTAACACCACGCTAGAGTTCCAGAGCACGCCCACCGACGCGTTTCGTCACTTGTACGTGACTTCGTCAGGGCATAGGCGCTGACGAAGTCACGTACAAGTGACGAAACGCGTCGGTGGGCGTGCTCTGGAACTCTAGCGTGGTGTTAGAAACTAAGTTACGATTAATCTGTTTGGCTACTATTGTTGCCGCTTCATAAGTGTTTATTTTTACAATATATAGATATAGCGATCTAAGGGTAATAATCTGATTTGATAAAAGGGCTTATGGTGCCTATATATTTTTCAGAACTAGTTCAAGTAGTGATGATAAGCACTTTGAACGGAAATCGCTAATACACATATATATATACCTTTGAAATCCTAGCAACTTTAGCATTACACAAATCCTGACAGATACACTGAGACTGTATGAATGTTGAGTTATTGATTGATAGGGATCAGCTAGAAATCGGCTGACTGAGTTAAATCTCAGCAGTACGCAGGTAGGAGGACGCCTTTGAGCGCATAGCCTGTGTGAGCACTGTACGATTCAAACTCGAAACCTATTCAATACAAAATTCACCACTATAGTACCCTATAGAGCACGTAGCCCTTATATTTTACCTTTACCTTTCGGTTTAGGTTTGGTTTTATGATGTTACAGTTGGGTCACTTGGAATGATAAGATATAGAAACAATTTATGATTGTTTGTTTCTACGGAGTGATCCAATTTAAGTAAATTGTCTGTCTTTTGAATATATGTTAAATAAAGTGTTAAATTTTAACTAACCTTATCTAATTTAATAGTGCCTAATTCAGCACTTAGCTTAAATGCTACAAATCCTTGAATTCTTTCCCTAACCAACCCTGGTCCTTCAACATCTAATGCTCAGGATATTCCTGTTAATGTGAGAGAATTTGTTTCCAATTCCATTCAGAAGGCTTTGTCTGTCATACCGCCTTCTAATAAACGTAAAAGGTCTTTTAAAACTTCTCATAAAATTGATGAATTTTTAAATGACCAACAACATTCTGATTGATCTATCTCTGATGAGGATCTATCTGGTTCAGAAGATTCTGCCTCAGATATTGACACTGACAAATCTTCATATTTGTTTAAAATGGAGTATATTCGTTCCTTATTAAAAGAGGTGTTGATTGCATTAGATATGGAGGAGACTAGTCCTCTTGATATTAAAACTAGTAAACGTTTAAATTCGTTTTTTAAACCTCATGTAGTTATTCCTGAGGTTTTTCCAGTTCCTGATGCTATTTCAGATGTGATTTCTAGGGAATGGAATAGACTGGGTACTTATTTTACTCCTTCTTCAAGGTTTAAGAAACTGTATCCTTTGCCGACTGATAGATTGGAGTTTTGGGAAAAGATCCCCAAAGTTGATGGGGCCATCTCTACTCTGGCAAAACGTACTACTATTCCTACGGCAGATAGTACTTCTTTTAAAGATCCTTTAGATAGGAAACTTGAATCTTATATAAGGAAGGCTTATTTATGTTCAGGTCATCGTCTTAGGCCTGCTATTTCTTTGGGTGATGTTGCAGCTACTTCAAATTTTTGGTTGGAATCCTTAGTGCAACAAGTACCAGATCATAATGTGTATAGCATTGTTAAGTTAATTCAACATGCTAATAATTTCATTTGTGATGCCATTTTTTATATCATCAGAATTGATGTTAGATATGTGTCTTTAGCTATATTAGCTAGAAGAGCTTTATGGCTTAAATCTTGGAATGCTGATATGACTTCTAAATCAACGTTTCTATCTCTCTCTTTCCAAGGTAATAAATTATTTGGTTCTCAGTTGGATTCGATTATTTCAACTGTCACTGGGGGGAAGGGTGCTTTTTTGCCACAAGATAAAAAAATCTAAGGGTAAATTTAAGGCTGCTAACCATTTTCGTTCCTTTCGACAAAATAAGGAATGGAAACCTGATCCTTCCCCTAAGGGAACGGTTTCCAATTGGAAGCCTTCTTCAGTCTGGAATAAGTCCAAGCCATTTAAAAGATCTAAATCAGCCCCCAAGTCCGCATGAAGGTGTGGCCCTCATTCCAGCTCAGCTGGTAGGGGGCAGACTAAGATTTTTCAAGGATTTTTGGATCAATTCAGTCCAAAATCATTGGATTCAGAACATTGTCTCTCAGGGGTACAGAATAGGTTTCAAAGTAAGACCGCCTGTGAGAAGTTTCTTTCTCTCACGCATTCCAGTGAACCCAGTAAAAGCTCAGGCTTTCCTGAAGTGTGTTTCAGACCTGGAGTTATCTGGGGTAATTGTGCCAGTTCCTTTTCAGGAACGGGGTCTGGGGTTTTATTCAAATATGTTCATTGTCCCAAAGAAGGAGAATTCTTTCAGACCAGTTCTGGATCTAAAAATTTTGAATCGTTATGTAAGAATACCAACATTCAAGATGGTGACTATAAGGACTATTCTGCCTTTTGTTCAGCAAGGGCATTATATGTCCACAATAGACTTACAGGATGCATAGCTTCATATTCTGATTCATCCAGATCACTATCAGTTCCTGAGATTCTCTTTTCTAGACAAGCATTACCAATTTGTTGCTCTTCCTTTTGGCCTAGCGACAGCTCCAAGGATCTTTTCAAAGGTTCTCGGTGCCCTACTCTCCGTAATCAGAGAGCGGGGTATTGCTGTGTTTCCTTATTTGGACGATATCTTGGTACTTGCTCAGTCTTTACGTTCTGTAGAATCTCACACAAATCAACTAGTGTTGTTTCTTCAAAGACATGGTTGGAGGATCAATTTTTTTTTTTATAAACTTTTTATTGAGATTCAGTTTTAGGGTATACAAAACATGAATGTCAGTTCAAAATATATGACAACAAACAAAAAGAGAAAGAAATATTGTATATCTAGCTAGTACACAGCTGAATCATAAGACATTTGTAAAATCAATAAACACAATAGGTACCCATCAAGCTGTATGCCTCCCATAAAGAAAACATATAAGGCAACCAAGGACAGTAGGAGACCACTTTTGGATCTCAAATTATGAATCTCAATTTTCATATTTAATGAGATATAGAGCATGCTCTTATTTCTGTAGTTTGGTATATAAATCTATAAGAGTAACGATGAACTTTTCCATAAGACATATTTTCTTATGCTTATCTAATAAGCCTAAGGGAGTATGGGGGGGGAGGGGTGTGCACAAATGGTAATGATAAATGAATAATAATGAGTGGTGAGCAGGAGTTAGATTATTGTTTAACTATCAGGAATAAAGCTTACTCCTCAATGATCCCATATCAGGTATACATCGGAAGTTACTATTGGCATTGAATCTAGGGTTTTCCTGAACCCATTAACTATGAGTATAACCATATTAATGTTGGCATCCTACTATCTATGGAGAACAATCAAACATGATCTGTAACCTCCTGTTAGTAAAAACAAAGTCGGTAGGATAATCATATTTTTTACAAAGATATCAGCCCTTCCCATATACAGATATCTGGTTACGTAGTGATTCATATCATCCTAGAATGCATTACTTTATACTAAAAAGGTTAAGGCCTAGGGTATGAGATATAAAATGCATCATAAGGGGTAAAAATTGCCCCTTCTGTAATCTTAGGCATATTCCCCATACCAATAAATAACACAACAAACTAAGTCCTAAGTATGTTGGTGACCATTATAGTTATATATGACCATACTGATCTATACCTACAGTTAAATGAGGGTTGTAGTGCAATAATTAACATTCAACTGGTCCTTAACTCCCCTCTGGTGGTGGGAAAGAGAATCTAATTTGTAACAACAGTAAAGACAATTTTCCCTATCATTAAAAGTTCCTCAATAGCAATATATGAGAGGATCTGAAAATAAACCTCTGACATGCGCTTAGAACTTTAATGTTTACCCTAAATTAAGGGTCACATGGATACTAAGAGGGTACATCTGTCTATAAGTACATATCAATATAACAGTTGTAAATATGTGAAACAAGGAACTTAGAACTATGAACTGCATTACAATTAGTATACATATTTTACAATCACGATAAGAAAATGGTCACATTTCACGGATCAAAAAATCCGTTAGCCAAAATGGGTGCTGCAGAGTAAATGAAATAAGTTCCATAGAGGCACAATCAATCCCCTCATAAGTAGGAAATTAGCCCCACCATATGAGGTGAGATAAGTTATCCCACTCCAGTGTTGCTTAATGCTCGTTTGGGATGAAGATTGTGGGGCTTCCTTAATGTTACCTGACCCTTGTAATGTATCCAAGGGGTTAACCTACAAGTTTCTTGTGGGATCCGTGTTCCAATGCTCCAGTTGAGTGTTCTGTCCCAGTCCCCTGTATCGCTGCTGAGCCATTGTCGTCGAAAATTCTGCCCCATATCACCTATCGAGGGAGACATAGCTTCACAACACTCCGGGAGGCCGGCCGCACCTCCCTGAGTGGAACATATATTCATCCATGCTCTGGACCCTTCTAGTACCGTAGTCGATAGGAGACTGTCTGTAAAGTCCCATGTCTCTTTTTTTTGGGCTGCGGGAGCAACTGACTGTGGCTCACTGAGGTACTCCGGATCTAACAGGTCGATGGCGGGGCTCGGTGTAAGGTGGTCAGCTGCAGTGAGGTAAATTCTCTCCCTGGTGTCCAGGTTTAGGTTCACCGTTAGCCCACGGATTGGTCGCCACACTGTCTGCTTCCTCTATTCTCTTTCAGTAGATATCCGCTGTAAAGCTAGAGGTGCAGCAGACGATTCAGGGTGTAGATTAAGGTTTCTAGAAAACATTGAGATTAGGCTCCTCTCGAGTTCAACAAAATGGCTGCGAAGCAGCCCAGACAGTTCAACTTCCCATTTAGTGAGAGTGTCCATGATCTTGTTCCTAGCTGACCCGCTGTAGATTCTCTGTATCTTTGGTGGGGTCAGTGGTAACTTATTACAGGGGGTGGATTTATTGAAGACACTAAGTCAATCTGATACCTCTTGCAGGTTTCCACATGGGCTGAGGACTGGTCTCTACTAAGAACTGCACGCACACGAGCCCTTAGTAATATCGTGCCAACCTTGGGATATATTGTCCTTAAATACTCGGCTAGTTAAACTCCTGGGCCTGTAATGTGCTAATAGTGGTGAAAAAATTAATACTGGATGGTCGCTAAACTTGACTTTTAAAAGTAAAATAGCTGGAGCTGTAGAGATATGCGACCATCCAGCTCAAGAGTTGACTCCTCCCCTCTCATGGTTGGAGGATCAATTTTCCAAAAAGTTCTTTGATTCCTCAGACAAGGGTAACCTTTTTAGGTTTCCAAATAGATTCAGTATCCATGACTTTGTCTCTAACAGACAAGAGACGAAATTGGTTGCAGCTTGTTGGAACCTTCAGTTTCCATCATTCCCTTCAGTAGCTATGTGCATGGAGGTTTTAGGTCTCATGACTGCAGCATCAGATGCGTTCCCCTTTGCTCGTTTTCACATGAGACCTCTTCAGCTTTGTTTGCTGAACCAATGGTGCAGGGATTATACAAAGATATCACAATTAATATCCTTAAATCCCAGTGTTCGACTATCTCTGACTTGGTGGTTAGATCACCACCGTTTAGTTAAAGTGGCCTCTTTTGTTCGTCCAACCTGGACTGTGATAACAACAGATGCAAATCTTTCAGGTTGGGGAGCTGTCTGGTGATCTCTGACAGCGCAGGGGGTTTGGAAATTTCAAGAGGCGAGATTACCAATCAATATTTTGGAACTCTGTGCGATTCTCAGAGCTCTTCAGTTTCGGCCTCTACTGAAAAGAGAACCGTTTATTTGTTTTCAGACAGACAATGTCACAACCGTGGCATATGTCAATCATCAGGGTGGGACTCACAGTCCTCAAGCTATGAAAGAAGTATCTCGGATATTTGCTTGGGCGGAATCCTGCTCCTGTCTAATTTCTGCGGTCCATATTCCAGGTATAGACAATTGGGAAGCGGATTATCTCAGTCGTCAGACTTTACATCCGGGAGAGTGGTCTCTTCACCCAGATGTGTTTTTTCAGATTGTTCAGATGTGGGGGCTTCCAGAAATAGATCTGATGGCTTCTCATCTAAACAGGAAACTTCCCAGGTATCTGTCCAGGTCCAGGGATCCTCAGGCGGAAGCAGTGGATGCGTTGACACTTCCTTGGAATTATCATCCTGCTTATATTTTTCCGCCTCTAGTTCTTCTTCCAAGAGTGATTTCCAAAATCATAATGGAGCGTTCGTTTGTACTGCTGGTGGCTCCAGCATGGCCACACAGGTTTTGGTATGCGGATCTTATTCGGATGTCCAGTTGCCAACCTTGGCCACTTCTGTTAAGGCCAGACCTTCTATCTCAAGGCCCGTTTTTCCATCAGGATCTCAAATCATTAAATTTGAAGGTATGGAGATTGAACGCTTAGTGCTTAGTCATAGAGGTTTCTCTGACTCAGTAATTAATACTATGTTGCAGGCTCGTAAATCTGTGTCTAGAAAGATTTATTATCGAGTTTGGAAGACTTACATTTCATGGTGCTCTTCTCATAAATTCTCTTGGCATTGTTTTAGAATTCCTAGAATTTTACAGTTTCTTGAGGATAGTTTAGATAAGGGTTTGTCTGCAAGTTTCTTGAAAGGACAAATATCTGCTCTTTCTGTTCTGTTCCACAGAAAAATTGCTAAACTTCCTGATATTCATTGTTTTGTACAGGCTTTGGTTCGTATCAAGCCTGTCATTAAATCAATCTCTCCTCCTTGGAGTCTTAATTTAGTTTTGAAGGCTTTACAGTCTCCTCCGTTTGAGCCTATGCATTCTCTGGACATTAAATTACTTTCTTGGAAAGTATTGTTCGTTTTGGCCATCTCTTCTGCTAGAAGAGTTTCTGAATTATCTGCTCTTTCTTGTGAGTCTCCTTTTCTGATTTTTCATAAGAAAAAGGCAGTTTTGCGGACTTCGTTTAAATTTTTACCTAAAGTTGTGAACTCCAAAAACATTAGTAGAGAAATTGTTGACCCTTCTTTGTGTCCTAATCCTAAGAATTCTCTGGAGAGATCTTTACATACTTTGGATGTGGTAAGAGCTTTGAAATATTATGTTGAAGCTACTAAAGATTTCAGGTTTCAGGAAGACTTCTAGTCTATTTGTTATCTTTTCTGGTTCAAGGAAAGGTCAGAAGGCTTCTGCCATTTCTTTGGCATCTTGATTAAAGCTTTTGATTCATCATGCTTATTTGGAGTCTGGTAAATCCCCGCCTCAGAGGATTATGGCTCATTCTACTAGGTCAGTTTCCACTCCCTGGGCTTTTAAGAATGAAGCTTCTGTTGATCAGGTTTGCAAAGCAGCAACTTGGTCTTCTTTGCATACTTTTACTAAATTCTACCATTTTGATGTTTTCTCTTCTTCAGAAGCAGTTTTTGGTAGAAAAGTACTTCAGGCAGCTGTCTCAGTTTGATTCTTCTGCTTATAATTTCAGTTTTTTTCATTATAAAGATTAAAACTTTTTATTTGGGTTGTGGATTAATTTTTCAGCGGAATTGGCTGTCTTTATTTTTATCCCTCCCTCTCTAGTGACTCTTGCATGGAGTTCCACATCTTGGGTATTTGCTATCCCATACGTCACTAGCTCATGGACTCTTGCCAATTACATGAAAGAAAACATAATTTATGTAAGAATTTACCTGATAAATTAATTTCTTTCATATTGGCAAGAGTCCATGAGACCCAGCCTTTTTATGGTGGTTATGATTTTTTTGTATAAAGCACAATTATTCCAATTCCTTGTTGATGCTTTTTGCTCCTTTCTTATCACCCCACTTCTTGGCTATTTGTTAAACTGAATTGTGGGTGTGGTGGGGGTGTATTTATAGGCATTTTGAGGTTTGGGAAACTTTGCCCCTCCTGGTAGGATTGTATATCCCATACGTCACTAGCTCATGGACTCCAATATGAAAGAAATTAATTTATTATTATTATTATCGGTTATTTGTAGAGCGCCAACAGATTCCGCAGCGCTAATTTATCAGGTAAATTCTTACATAAATTATGTTGTTGTAATTCCCAACTCTTCTTCAGATACCTGCAGTGTAACATAAATTCCAAAATTGGTGCACCCATATTTAGAGGGCAGGGCATGAAGTGTTTAGTGTGTCTTTAAAGAGACAGTCTATTCTGTTAATAAACGTACATGTTTCAAGTTATTGACCCCCCTGGTATTGTCTTTTATCCTGGAGCGCTTGTCATAGCTGAGTGTATTCTGTGTAAAATTTGAAATGTTTTGCCAAGTTCTCTGCTTGCGTGAGCAAACCTTAGCGAATATAGCATCCAGTCAAAAGCACCTCACTCATAATTCGCACATACACAATGGAAGTCCATATTCGGATATTTGTATATAGTACAGATATTATGGTTATTAAGCAGTACACACAGAGACCTGGGGTTGGGCAGTTCACAAATATGTTTTGTTCTGAGGTGTGGAATGTGAGTGAAGCAGTCAGACATTATGTACTGACATGTTACTAGAGGGCAGCATACTTAGACACAGTCACATTGTGGCCATTGTCATGATATCACTCATGGGCGCCACGCCTTTTTGGGCACATTTATAATCTGACTTTGAGCGCATATTTGCGCCCACTTTTGCTGCTAATTTGTGCCTATTTAATGCAGCCTCACTCTGACTTCCTTCCCCAGTATAGGTTTACCTCTGTGTCGCTTAGGGTGTTTTGTCTACATTGTTTTTGCTGTTTGAATACTTGTTGCTGAATCCTGCCTTGCCTTGTGACCTACCCTTTTGCCTTGCCCATTGGTACTCTGAATGATTGGACTGTCTACTTGTTGCTGAATCCTGCTTTGCCCTGTGACCTTTTCTTTTGCCTTGACCTCTGGTACCTTGCAAGATTCCTTTCATCTTGTTTTTACGGCTATTCCTGCACTACCTTATTCCTTTTATCCAATTAACTTTAGGGATTTTTCTTTATCTTTCCACTACTGGCCAGGATTGATCTGATAGAGAAATATCCCATAGACATAACAGGCACTGTTCTGCCACAAGTGGGCCAGGTGAGGTCAGTCCCTGTACAAATTTCCCTGATTTTCCTGTACACACGCAGGAAGTAAGCATGCACAATTACATTCCAACTACGTCACACTACGATCTATGGACAAGTGTCTGAAAAAAATAATAACACAATGGAGAAGAACGAGAGAAGGAGGAGTTTAGCAGCCATTACGGTTCAGAGAACATGGCAAAAGATTTATATGGGATTCTCTCAGCTGTGACAAGCGCTCCAAGATGAAAGATGATACTCGGGGGGGGGGGGTAATAATTTGAAATATGTAAGTTTATTAGTAGTGTAGACTGTCCCTTTAATGAATAAAGCAAGGGTGTAATTTCTTTAAAAAAAAAAGCTTCAAGCTCTCTTTGGAAGCCAGTTCAGCCTGTTGTATAGAATTTTATTCTCTGCTGAAGAATGGTTAAAATTATTGGACGAGTAAGTGGTTATCTGGTCCAACATACTGAAATAGACATTCCTACTTCAAAGGACAACGCTTTTACACAGGGTATTTCTATTAGGTTCATTTGGCTCATTATTTCAGACCAGATCATTCAGCTATTTTTTTTTTCCTTGTTTTTGCAGTGGATTTAAAAAGTGGATTTCCTGTAAGGTCAGACATTTCATCTCATGTTCGCTCTAGCTGACATTTCATCAGACTTTGCTCATGGCAAAACTTACTAGTGTAGTTTTTTTAAGCAGAGAACAAGATAATAAAACCCAGTACAGTGAGAGTGATGCTTAGTTACTGACACTAGTTGATGAGGACACAATTAAACAGCGTGTAATGGGAATTGTAGACACTGGCTGTTTTCAGTGTAAACTTGTGATTTTATTTTACAAATTTTAAAACATAAAGGGGTTGTATCACGTATAAATAAAGAATTGTCCATCCGATTACAGGTAAATCCCAGCAGTTCCCTATAATCGGATGGACTCTAATCCTGCAACAGTGGAAATCCCCTGGGATGCCTATGCTGGGACAGTGGGAACAGCAGGTATAACAATTACTTTAACTAAAGAGGTATCGCAATATACGTACAGACAGAGGAGAAATGCATGAATTTATGTTGGATCTCTGGAATTCAGTCATTAGAGAATATGAGCCTCACCATTGAATCTTTTTTGGTGATATATTTGCTGCAGTATTCAGCATCCTCTTTAAGCCCATTACTTCTCCTTTTTCTCTCTTCCCCTCCCCTCAATACTCAGAATTGCAAATGTTAGTTCTGTTTAATATCATAAATATGTATATGTCTTTAATTAATATCATTATCTTTCATGGTCAAATTTAAAGGGACACTATACCCAAACATTTTCTTTCATGAATAAGGTAGAGAATACAATTTTAAACAACATTCCTATTAATTTCTATTACCTAATTTGCTTCATTCTTTAGATATACTTTAATGAAGAAATAGCAATGCACATGATGAACCAATCACAGGAGGAATCTATGTGCAGCTACCAATCAGCAGCTACTAAGCATATCTAGATATGATTTTCAGCAAAGAATATCAAGAGAATGAAGCAAAATAGATAATAGAAGTAAATTAGAAAGTTGTTTATAATTGTATGCTCTTTCTAAATCATGAAAGAAAAAATTTGGGTTTCGTGTCCCTTTAAGGTGGTCTTTTTTGATGTATAATACCGACTAATTGACTGGAAGAAAAAAGGAAAAGGAAAAAAAAGACCGAGCTATAGATTTATATGTGATACAGTTAATGGACCAGAACTTTTTTTCTGGATTATTATTGGACGGTTAAACATGTAATTTGGTTTTGATGTACTGTATCCACTTTCTTTTCTGCATTTCAATAAAGCTCTTTTTTAAAAAAAAAAAAAAGATATTAAAGTCACTTTTTAAATAAATATATGGTTTATCTCAGCAATTAAAGGGATAGTCTAAGACATTTAAGTTGGCATTATTGCCTGAAAAAAAAGCATTAAGTAAAAGCTGTTTATGTTTAAATATTAACTAAGATATCAATATCAGTTGAATGGAATGGCTGTGCAGTTTTTAATAGTGCACACAAATAAATAAATTGTAAACACTATTTCTCCAACATAGGTGTGTCCGGTCCACGGCGTCATCCTTACTTGTGGGATATTCTCTTCCCCAACAGGAAATGGCAAAGAGCCCAGCAAAGCTGGCCACATGATCCCTCCTAGGCTCCGCCTTCCCCAGTCATTCTCTTTGCCGTTGCACAGGCAACATCTCCACGGAGATGGCTTAGAGTTTTTTGGTGTTTAAATGTAGTTTTTATTCTTCAATCAAGTGAGGGGAGTAAGCATGGTACTGCATCATCCCCTCCTTCGTCTACGCCAGTCTTGCCCACACAGGAGGCCCCTAGTACATCTAGTGCACCAATACTCCTTACTATGCAACAATTAATGGCTGTAATGGATAATTCTATCAAAAACATTTTAGCCAAAATGCCCAATTATCAGCGAAAGCGCGACTGCTCTGTTTTAGAAAATACTGAAGAGCATGAGGACGCTGATGATAATGGTTCTGACATGCCCCTACACCAGTCTGAGGGGGCCAGGGAGGTTTTGTCTGAGGGAGAAATTTCAGATTCAGGGAAAATTTCTCAACAAGCTGAACCTGATGTGATTACATTCAAATTTAAATTGGAACATCTCCGCGCTCTGCTTAAGGAGGTGTTGTCTACTCTGGATGATTGTGACAATTTGGTCATTCCAGAGAAATTATGTAAGATGGACAAGTTCCTAGAGGTCCCGGGGCCCCCCAAAGCTTTTCCTATACTCAAGCGGGTGGCGGACATTGTAAACAAAGAATGGGAAAGGCCCGGCATACCTTTTGTCCCTCCCCCTATATTTAAGAAATTGTTTCCTATGGTCGACCCCAGAAAGGACTTATGGCAGACAGTCCCCAAGGTCGAGGGGGCGGTTTCTACTCTAAACAAACGCACTACTATCCCTATAGAAGATAGTTGTGCTTTCAAAGATCCTATGGATAAAAAATTAGAGGGTTTGCTTAAAAAGATGTTTGTTCAGCAAGGTTACCTTCTACAACCAATTTCATGCATTGTTCCTGTCACTACAGCAGCGTGTTTCTGGTTCGATGAACTAGAAAAATCGCTCGATAAAGATTCTTCTTATGAGGAGATTATGGACAGAGTTCACGCTCTTAAATTGGCTAACTCTTTTACTTTAGACGCCACTTTGCAATTAGCTAGATTAGCGGCGAAAAATTCAGGGTTTGCTATTGTGGCGCGCAGAGCGCTTTGGCTAAAATCTTGGTCAGCGGATGCGTCTTCCAAGAACAAATTGCTTAACATACCTTTCAAGGGGAAAACGCTGTTTGGCCCTGACTTGAAAGAGATTATTTCAGATATCACTGGGGGTAAGGGCCACGCCCTTCCTCAGGATAGGTCTTTTAAGGCTAAAAATAAACCAAATTTTCGTCCCTTTCGCAGAAACGGACCAGCCTCAAGTTCTACATCCTCTAAGCAAGAGGGTAATACTTCTCAAACCAAGCCAGCCTGGAGGCCAATGCAAGGCTGGAACAAAGGTAAGCAGGCCAAGAAACCTGCCACTGCTACCAAGACAGCATGAGATGTTGGCCCCCGATCCGGGACCGGATCTGGTGGGGGGCAGACTTTCTCTCTTCGCTCAGGCTTGGGCAAGAGATGTTCTGGATCCTTGGGCGCTAGAAATAGTCTCCCAAGGTTATCTTCTGGAATTCAAGGAGCTACCCCCAAGGGGGAGGTTCCACAGGTCTCAATTGTCTTCAGACCACATAAAAAGACAGGCATTCTTACATTGTGTAGAAGACCTGTTAAAAATGGGAGTGATTCATCCGGTTCCATTAGGAGAACAAGGGATGGGATTCTACTCCAATCTGTTCATAGTTCCCAAAAAAGAGGGAACATTCAGACCAATCTTAGATCTCAAGATCCTAAACAAATCTCTCAAGGTTCCATCGTTCAAAATGGAAACCATTCGGACAATTCTTCCTACCATCCAGGAAGGTCAATTCATGACCACGGTGGATTTAAAGGATGCGTATCTACATATTCCTATCCACAAGGAACATCATCGGTTCCTAAGGTTCGCCTTTCTGGACAAGCATTACCAGTTTGTGGCACTTCCATTCGGATTAGCCACTGCTCCAAGAATTTTCACAAAGGTACTAGGGTCCCTTCTAGCGGTGCTAAGACCAAGGGGCATTGCAGTAGTACCTTACTTGGACGACATACTGATTCAAGCGTCGTCTCTACCACAAGCAAAGGCTCATACGGACATTGTCCTGGCCTTTCTCAGATCTCACGGGTGGAAAGTGAACGTAGAAAAAAGTTCTCTATCTCCGTCAACAAGAGTTCCCTTCTTGGGAACAATAATAGACTCCTTAGAAATGAGGATTTTTCTGACAGAGGCCAGAAAATCAAAACTTCTAAGCTCTTGTCAAGTACTTCATTCTGTTCTTCTTCCTTCCATAGCGCAGTGCATGGAAGTAATAGGTTTGATGGTCGCGGCAATGGACATAGTTCCTTTTGCGCGAATTCATCTAAGACCATTACAACTGTGCATGCTCAGTCAGTGGAATGGGGATTATACAGACTTGTCTCCGACGATACAAGTAGATCAGAGGACCAGAGATTCACTCCGTTGGTGGCTGGCCCTGGACAACCTGTCACAAGGGATGAGCTTCCGCAGACCAGAGTGGGTCATTGTCACGACCGACGCCAGTCTGGTGGGCTGGGGCGCGGTCTGGGAACCCCTGAAAGCTCAGGGTCTTTGGTCTCGGGAAGAATCTCTTCTCCCGATAAATATTCTGGAACTGAGAGCGATATTCAATGCTCTCAAGGCTTGGCCTCAACTAGCAAAGGCCAAATTCATACGGTTTCAATCAGACAACATGACGACTGTTGCGTATATCAACCATCAGGGGGGAACAAGGAGTTCCCTGGCGATGGAAGAAGTGACCAAAATAATTCAATGGGCGGAGACTCACTCCTGCCACTTGTCTGCAATCCACATCCCAGGAGTGGAAAATTGGGAAGCGGAGTCGTCAGACATTTCATCCGGGGGAGTGGGAACTCCATCCGGAAATCTTTGCCCAAATAATTCAATTGTGGGGCATTCCAGACATGGATCTGATGGCGTCTCGTCAGAACTTCAAGGTTCCTTGCTACGGGTCCAGATCCAGGGATCCCAAGGCGACTCTAGTGGATGCACTAGTAGCACCTTGGAGCTTCAACCTAGCTTATGTGTTCCCACCGTTTCCTCTCATTCCCAGGCTGGTAGCCAGGATCAAACAGGAGAGGGTATCGGTGATCTTGATAGCTCCTGCGTGGCCACGCAGGACTTGGTATGCAGATCTGGTGAATATGTCATCGGCTCCACCATGGAAGCTACCTTTGAGACAGGACCTTCTTGTTCAAGGTCCGTTCGAACATCCGAATCTGGCCTCACTCCAACTGACTGCTTGGAGATTGAACGCTTGATTTTATCAAAGCGAGGGTTCTCAGATTCTGTCATTGATACTCTTGTTCAGGCCAGAAAGCCTGTAACTAGAAAAATCTACCATAAAATATGGAAAAAATATATCTGTTGGTGTGAATCTAAAGGATTCCCATGGAACAAGATAAAAATTCCTAAGATTCTATCCTTTCTTCAAGAAGGTTTGGAGAAAGGATTATCTGCAAGTTCTTTGAAGGGACAGATTTCTGCTTTATCTGTTTTACTTCACAAAAAGCTGGCGGCTGTGCCAGATGTTCAAGCTTTTGTTCAGGCTCTGGTTAGAATCAAGCCTGTTTACAAACCTTTGACTCCTCCTTGGAGTCTCAATTTAGTTCTTTCAGTTCTTCAGGGGGTTCCGTTTGAACCCCTACATTCCGTTGATATCAAGTTATTATCTTGGAAAGTTTTGTTTTTGGTTGCAATTTCTTCTGCTAGAAGAGTTTCAGAGTTATCTGCTCTGCAGTGTTCTCCTCCTTATCTGGTGTTCCATGCAGATAAGGTGGTTTTACGTACTAAACCTGGTTTTCTTCCGAAAGTTGTTTCTAACAAAAATATTAACCAGGAGATAGTCGTGCCTTCTTTGTGTCCGAATCCAGTTTCAAAGAAGGAACGTTTGTTGCACAATTTGGATGTAGTTCGTGCTCTAAAATTCTATTTAGAGGCTACAAAGGATTTCAGACAAACATCTTCCTTGTTTGTTGTTTATTCTGGTAAAAGGAGAGGTCAAAAAGCAACTTCTACCTCTCTCTCTTTTTGGCTTAAAAGCATCATCAGATTGGCTTATGAGACTGCCGGACGGCAGCCTCCTGAAAGAATCACAGCTCATTCCACTAGGGCCGTGGCTTCCACATGGGCCTTCAAGAACGAGGCTTCTGTTGATCAGATATGTAAGGCAGCGACTTGGTCTTCACTGCACACTTTTACCAAATTTTACAAATTTGATACTTTTGCTTCTTCTGAGGCTATTTTTGGGAGAAAGGTTTTGCAAGCCGTGGTGCCTTCCATCTAGGTGACCTGATTTGCTCCCTCCCATCATCCGTGTCCTAAAGCTTTGGTATTGGTTCCCACAAGTAAGGATGACGCTGTGGACCGGACACACCTATGTTGGAGAAAACAGAATTTATGTTTACCTGATAAATTACTTTCTCCAACGGTGTGTCCGGTCCACGGCCCGCCCTGGTTTTTTAATCAGGTCTGATGATTTATTTTCTCTAACTACAGTCACCACGGTATCATATGATTTCTCCTATGCAAATATTCCTCCTTTACGTCGGTCGAATGACTGGGGAAGGCGGAGCCTAGGAGGGATCATGTGACCAGCTTTGCTGGGCTCTTTGCCATTTCCTGTTGGGGAAGAGAATATCCCACAAGTAAGGATGACGCCGTGGACCGGACACACCGTTGGAGAAAGTAATTTATCAGGTAAACATAAATTCTGTTTTTACAAATTGTGTTCTTGATTTCATGAATCACGTGCATGATTTTTTTTAAATTATGCACACAGTTTAGTAATTATTAAAAAAAAAAATATATATATATACACACTTTTTCAAATGAAACATACAAAGTACTACAATGTGCACCGTGTTATAAATGTTTATGTATAAGCTAATTAAAATATCTCTCTATATTATTTTCTTACAACACATAAACAAAGTTCAGAAAGATGGCTTATATTTATGATACCAAGTAGCTGGGTTATGTATATTATCCCCTTCCAATAAAGTATGCTGAGGAAATTTTACAAATCATGTGCACAAAATAACAAATTTACTTTAGTCATGTGCACGTGTTTCCAATTTTGTGTGCGCAATTAAAACAAATTTGCAAAGTGGCCACTCTGGGGGTTCGTACAATTGTGCACTTCCTACTAACGCTAAACTGGCTAACAGATACTTCTTACTTATGCTCAATGAATATCTATCAACCAATGAACATTATCTGAAAGTACATATCAGCAAGTGAGCATTAATAGGGACTAGACAACTGATACTGCTGTTTAAATCAAATGTAAAACAATTTCACTTAATGCAAAAACAAGTTCCTTGTGTGGATACTGTTCATTGAATTTGGTGACTATAAAGTCCCATTAAATACTTAATTACAAAGGTCCTGCATACAAAAAAATAAATAAAGTTTAAAATCATTTAACACTTTTACTTTATATGTTGTTTATTATTCTAGATGTAAAGCAATTAAGCAACTGCTGTCTTGTACGTAGCTGGGTTAGGCGATTTTAAGCAGTTTTCAGAACTTGCTTTTTTACAGCAAATTCAAACAAGATACATAATCAATGTGTAATGCAAATGTTATATAAAGAGTGTGATCTAATATCACAGACCTAAATAGTTTCATTCCTTTTACATGGTTAGTTGGGCACTAGAAGCTTTTAGTTACAATGAGCTAATACTACTAGTGTTTCTGCTGTTTAACATTTGAAAGAAGCAAAGCAGTTTAAAAAAACATATTTTGTTTGCATAACCACTAACATTTGCCAGAGGCTGGAAACAAATTTGAATCAGCCAATAGAATTTCAGTAGCTCTCATCCTATTAGCTGATTTGAACAGCCAATAGGTTTTGAGTAGCTTTCATCCTATTAGCTGATTTTAATTTGAAGAATCAAATCAGCCAATAGGAATTCAAGGGACGCCATTTTTTATCGCGTCCCTTGAATTCTCAATCCAGTGTGCGGCGGCGATCGTATGCTGAGGATCCTCCACGCTCCATGGCTTTGCGATCACTGATCTTCAGTTTCAGGCCCGCCGGTCTTCAGTTCCAGGGTTGCCGGTCTTCATCTCTGCCCTCTGCTCCGCGCCGGATTGCTCCTGGAAGAAGAGGTCGCCGCTTGGAAGAAGACTTCCCTGCATGGGACAGGGCCTTCTCCACCAGACTTCAGGAATGGTGAGTATTAACCTGGGTGTTCGACTTTTTTTTATATATATATATATATATATATATATATATATATATATATATATATATAATTTTTTTTTTTTTAATTTAGATAGGGTGGGTAGTAAAAGAGCTAAATGCCCTACAAATACTCTTTTCAGGGCAAAGGGTAGTTTATGTTTTTTAGTGTTCTTTTATTTTGGGGTTTGGTGGGTGGGTGGGTTTTACTGTTAGGGGGGACTTTGTTTATTTTTTGTAAAAGAGCTGATTTTCTTGGGGCAATGCCCTGCAAAAAGCCCTTTTAAGGGCTACTGGTAGATTATTCTTAGAGTAGGAGGTGTTTTTATTTTGGGGGGGCTTTTTTATTTTCATAGGGATTAGGTATAATTTTTTGATAGGTAGTTTGCGATATTGGGGTTGGCGGATTTAGGGGTTAATAATTTAGTTATTACTTGCGGTGTGGGTTTGATGGCGGATATAGGGGTTAATAGTTTAATTAGGCTTATTGTGTTGTGGGGGGTTGTCGGTTAAGGGGTTAATACATTTATTATTAGTTGTGAGTGGGGGATTGTGGATATAGGGATTTTACGTGTCAGACTTATTTTTGGTAGGCGTGTTAGACTTTTACGTGAGATTAGATTTTTTTTTTTTAGTTTTCTTAGGCAACAGCAGTTTCTAAAGTGCCGTAAGTCACTAGCGACTCCAGAAATTTGTTTTTACGCTCATTTATGGACATCACTAGTTTATCTGACTTACGGCACTTTATGAACTGCTGGTGCCGTATATGTAATAGCCCGATGTGAGAGGTAAAATTACGGGCGGCGCGGGTTGCTGCGCTTGCGCTGAAGCCTGCGCCGTATATGTAATCGCGCCCCATGTTAGCAAAAGTTGCAGATCCTTATGTTATCACCTCTGCTGTGTACAATTAGGGATATATATTATATTTGGCAGGGTTAGGCTTGCCATGTGCACTTCAAAGCTTCAGAACTGCATAATTCTTCATTTTTGAGAGATAAGTTACAGGAAAGGGAGCAAAATAAATTAGAAAAGTGTATTGCTAATGTGCGCCGGTATTACAAGTTAAGCGCAATGCGAACGTAAACTTGCGTTCGCATTGCTTGAAAGCATTGCTCTCATGAGAGCGCGCTTCCATAGGCTCCAATGGGAGTCTTGTTCTGATGCCGTCAGAGATGGCAGATTATAAATTCCCACGGAAATAGGGCCCTCAATTCCTCCTGTATGTGTTTGCAAAATGTTTGTCTTGTCTCTTACATGTTTTATATCATTGTTTTATTTAAATGAATTGTACCCATGGACAGCGCTGCGGAATATGTTGGTGCTTCAGAAATAAAGTATAATAATAATAATAATAATATATATTTACAGGGAACACACAGTTCCCATAGACTGCAATGTAAAGGCACTTTTCAGTGCCGTTTTTGTCTAACAGCTCACATCCGCCAACTTTACCCTCAAAATACTGCCAATTTTTATTTTTTAATAAAATACACTATATTTTGGGGGCATTTGGGGCATATTTATAAAATTAACCGCGACCTCACGTTAGCAATAACCGGCTACTTGTAATGACTAGTTATTTATCACGCACCAGCAAACGGGTGAATTTGCCAGTTTGCGGACACACAATAAATTAGCGCTCTACTTGTAATCTAGCCCTTAAAATGTAACATTTATATCAGTTTAATACATTTTGCAATGTACTTGCTTTTGCAAAAAGAAAAAAGAACAATGTCTCAGTTACAAGTTATCACTGCTAGAACCAGTAACCTGCACGTCACTCATTACGTTTATGGCTGTAGGCTGTGAACATGTGCATTTGTCTTCTGTGCATGTTGCCAGTTCAATTGAAATAATGAGTTTTGTGTCCTTTTAATGTGACTGATACTTGGTAATTTGTAGAAGAGAGTGTTGCTTATTTGATTTTAGCTTAGTGTAAAGTAGATGTTTCTGTGTGCAGTCACATTTAAATGCAGGTGTCACTATACAGTAATGACTGCATATTAGTGATGCACGAAAGGGAAATTCTGGACCAAAACTGAACCCGAAAATCCAGGATGCACTTGGCCGAAAACCGAAACCGGAAATATATTTTTTTTTTCAAATTATTTTCAAATATTTTTGTTTTAGTTTTGTTGTTGTTGCATAATTAGACTATTTAATGAGTAAATCTGAATTGAAAAACTGCAAGCCAATAAAATAAAATAACTATAGTTTTGTTGAAAGTAACACAAAAATTGGACAAAACAATAATATCAAATCAAATTTGAAATATGCTACACAATTATTTTACAGAAAATAACAGGAAAAACAAACAAACAACGAAATAGCCGAAAATGCAGTTTTCGGCCGAACCGTTTCTGCATCCAAAACAGTTATTTGATAAAGGGACATAATCTATTAGAGCATTTTATTATTGCATATAACATATCATTTTCCCCGTGCAATGGTTAAAGTTCACTACTGGAACCTAGCTGAACACATATGGAAATCCAATGACAAGTGACCTTTGTGTACAGCCACCGCTAATCACAGTCTTAAGCTCCTAACAGCCTTCTTAGGTTTATTCTTTAACAAAGGATACCAAAAGAACAAAACACATTTGTTAATAGACGTAAATTGGGAGTTTAAATGCACATTTCATTTTTACTTCACTTTCTTTTAAAATTACAACAAAAGGGGACAAATTAAAAATTGTAAGTATTTCAAACAGTTTTTGCTACTCATAATTAAACATTTTAAAGTACAATCTGAATATTTGTAATGTCCCTTTAATCATTGGTTAGTAATAGTTGCAAAGCAGTCCTGATTTTTTTTTATATAAAGCATCTGCTCTTAAAATATAGTCACACTTTTACAGACCTTTTAAATTCAGCTCCACTGTTGAAGAACTCTTCTAGTTTTCTTTGTTTCCCTTACAGGATTATGCTTTGTATCCTGGGGACCCAGTGCAGCTATGTGATGTGATTCTCAGTAACAATCAATTGATTCTTTTGGCAGAGCTTGTTGCTCACACAGTTTTTATTCTGCAGACTACGTATACCAACGTCTTAGCTCACCTATCCATAGTGTCATATAACAGAGGAGATTCTCTTATCATATAGTTTCCTAAGTGTGTGATATTAATATTTCCATAAACAATGCAAGAGAAAACATCAGTTTGCTGCTAGATAATCAGTGTTGTTATTACTATTTAGACTGAAGAAAATAGAGATACTATGTAAAGCACCCCCCCCCCCCCCCATTTGATTGGAACCTCTAGCATAACTGTAGTTTACAGGTTTTCAGGGTAGGAATCCTGCAGACAGCAGGTTTCCAGATTTCTACAGGGAGCCTTACAAATTATTAACAGCACATTTACAGTCCTGTTGAGCCTAAAAATATGATTTTGACAACTCTGTAAAATTCATTTTATGTACAACAAAGATTACAAAGTGAGGCATAAGTCATGCTCATATCTTAACTATTGTAAATTACAGCAGTATCAGCTCTCCAACTCTGTACTGAGTCCCTGTCTCACCCTGGTTGATCTTAAAATTGTTGCATGTACTTTAATGAATAACTTCAATTTTCTTAGGTGCACTGCAGTACAGGAAAGCATTTAATTTTTTATGTTTCGTTCATCCAGTTCATATATATATATATATATATATATATATATATATATATATATATATATATATATATATATATATATATATATATATATTTCTCCCCAGGACCTTTTTAGAGTTTATCTCTCAGGTTGTTAAATATGTATGTATATATATATATATATACACACACACACACAGGTAGAAACCCCTTTATCCAAAATGCTTGGGACCTGAAAAGGTTTGGACTTTGGAATCAGGGTCGGAACTACCATTGGTGCAGCAGGTGCAGTGGCATAACAGCCAGTCTGTACATAGGTGTATAGAGAATGTGTACAATCATAATGCGGGGAAGCTTTTTATTAGTGCAAGTTGCAGGTCCATCTATTTATCCTGAAAATCATTATATTGAACAGAATGTATTTTATTACTTTTGCTTTTTATTGAGCTACCTTTGGGGGGGCACCAAAAAAATCTTGCACCAGGGCCCTCTGTTGAGTAGGTCCGCTACTGTTCGGAATAGTTTGGATTTTGGAATATTTGCATCAGTAAAATGGGGCAGTTTATGTTATCTTATTTCATTTAGGCAATATTTACATGTCATAACACATCTTATACATTTAACCTAAAGGTAGGTTTATATTATTTTTAATACTTTTGTATACATATTACCCTCAAAACATAGTACAGTACTGTAATCAGAAAGGTAACATTTGTTGTTTTACATAAATATAGATTATTATTTGCATTTTAAAATGCAAAAAAACCCCAAAAAACTAAAGACACAGGCAGAGAAGATTGTGACTTACAGGCAGGGGAAAATACTAATTTTTGATTATTTTTTTAAAATATCAACCCCTTAGCGACGCATATCGTACAGGGTACGTCACACACAAACTGGTCTTTAAAGACCATCGACGTACCCTGTACGTCGTTAAGGGTTTCAAGCGGGTGGAAGCGATCCTGATCGCTTTCAGTCACTTTCAAGGTATTGCCTTGATGCCTCGATATTGAGGCATCACTGCAATACCTTTTTTGGCACACTCTGTGGCCCTCTCTGCATGGACCAGCGATGGTGCCGATCGTTGGTGGGTGGGAGCCATTTCAGTGAGGCGGGTGGGCGGCCCATCGCTGAAGAACATCCTTCCGGCCAGCAGATCTTGATGTCAGGTGAGCGCGGGAGGTGAGGGGCTCTGCGCACCCGTGATCTAGCACAACATAAAAAAGTGCTTGGAGAGAGTGCTGGGAGAGGGTGGTGGGTGGCAGAGAAGGGGGGATACTTTTAAAAAGCGATCAGGGAGAGGGAGGTGGGAGGGTATGGAGGGGGAGCTACACTACAGAAAAAGTGAGTTTTTTTAAAAAAAAAAAAAGATAAAATTTTATTGCAAAGTGGGTACTGGCAGACAGCTGCTAGTACCCAAAATGGTGGGGAATAGTTAGTGGGGGGAGGGTTAGAGAGCTCTTTGGGGGGGATCAGGGAGGTTGGGGGCTAAGGGGGGTTTCCTACACAGCAGAATATTATTTTTTTTGAAAAAAATAATAATAAAAAAAACAAAAAAACTTTTATTTTAGCACTGACAGACTTTCTGCCAGTACTTAAGATGGCAGGGCAATTCTGGAGTGGGGGAGGGAAGAGAGCTGTTTGGGAGGGATCAGGGGGTGTGATGTGTCAGGTGGGAGGTTGATCTCTACACTAAAGCTAAAATTAACCCTTCAAACTCCCTACAAGCTACCTAATTAACCCCGTGCTGGGCATAATACAAGTGTGGTGCGCAGCTGCATTTAGCGGCCTTATAATTACCAAAAAGTAATGCCAAAGCCATATGTCTGCTATTTCTGAACAAAGGGTATCCCAAAGAAGCATTTACAACCATTTGTGCCATAATTGCACAAGCTATTTGTATATAATTTCAGTGAGAAACCCAAAGTTAGTGAAAAGGTTAACGATTTTTTTTATTTGATCGCATTTGGCGGTGAAATAGTGGCATGAAATATATCAAAATGGGCCTAGATCAATACTTTGGGTTGTCTACTACACTACCCTAAAGCTGAGATTAACCCTACAAGCTAACTAATTAACCCCTTCACTGCTGGGCCTAATACAAATGTGGTGCGCAGCGGCATTTAGCGGCCTTCTAATTACCAAAAAGCAATGCCAAAGCCATATATTTCTGAACAATGGGGATCCCAGAGAAGCATTTACAACCATTTGTGCCATAATTGCACAAGCTTTTTGTAAACAATTTCAGTGAGAAACCTAAAGTTTGTAAAAAAGTTTGTGAAAAAGTGAATGCTTTTTTTATTGGATCGCATTGGGCAGTGAAATGGTGGCATGAAATATACCAAAATGGGCCTAGATCAATACTTTGGGTTGTCTACTAAAATAAAATATATACATGTCAAGGGATATTCAGGGATTCCTGAAAGATATCAGTGTTACAATGTAACTATCGTTAATTTTGGAACAAAAAAATGGTTTGGAAATAGCAAAGTGCTACTTGTATTTATTGCCCTATAACTTGCAAAGATAATGTAAACATTGGGTATTTCTAAACTCAGAACAAAATTTAGAAACTATTTAGCATGGGTGTTTTTTTGATGATTGTAGATGTGCAACAGATTTTGGGGGTCAAAGTTAGAAAAAGTGTGTTTTGTTCCATTTTTTCATCATATTTTATAGTTTTTTTATGGTAAATCATAAGATATGATGAAAATAATTGTATCTTTAGAAGGTCTATTTAATGGCGAGAAAAACATGTGTGGGTACAGTAAATGAGTAAGAGGAAAATTACAGCTAAACGCAAACACCACAGAAATGTAAAAATAGCCCTGGTCCTTAAGGGAAAGAAACTGAAAAATGCCCTTGTCCTTAAGGGGTTAAATAAAAAGTTTGGATTTCAGAATAAGTTTGGATTTTGAGATTTGGAAATGTGTACCTGTAAACTGTATATCTAAGTTTACCCTAGACTTGCAACCTCCAGGCTGTACGTACCAATGTCCTATGTACATACCTCCAAAGATTTCCTGGAGGATTCTTTGGAGAGGGATCTGAGGGTGATTTATGGGAGATGGTCCAACAGAGATTTGTGGGCAGAACCACAGTAGGATGGATGGGCGGTGGGTGTGCCATGGCTAAGTTATTCAGGAATGTCATGTGTTGGGGTTGGATGGAGTTGGGACTTGCTGTATGTGGAGCCTAGGGACATTTGCCCTGATGGGGAGAGAACAGTGGGCACCTGGCAGTGCACCAAACCTTTGATAATAAATATTCAGGATAGTTGGGCACTCTGTGCAATGTGTCACAGAATTAAATACATAAGCCCCTATTTAACAAAGTCTGTCGGACCTGATCCGACAGTGCGGATTAGGTCCGCCAGACCTTGCTGAATACGGAGAGCAATACGCTCTCCGTATTCAGCATTGCACCAGCAGCTCACAGCAGGGGGGTGTCAATCAACCCGATCGTACTCGAACGGGTTGAATTGCTGCAATGTCTGTCCGCCTGCATGGAGCAGTGGTCTTTAGACCGCTGCTTCCCACAAGCTCCATTCGGAGCTTGTTAAATGGGCCCCATAGGCTGAGTTTTTATTTTGAGATGCAAATCGTTAACACTTTACATTAGCTAAATTATTTATCAGCTTCCAGTTTAAATACTTCCACATTATATTTTACAACTGCAAAAAAATTCATAAGGCGTTAAGTGTAATCACCTATTTTTATTTAACCTTCCCCAACTTGGTAATTTTCACAGGAAAATTAGCGCTTCAGAGAATGTTGCTTAGCAAAAGATGGTGTAAAAGACTGGTTTTACACTTGCAACATTCATCTGGAATTGCTGTAATAGGCAAGCAGATATGATTTTTTTTTTTTTAAAGAAAATAAAAAATAATAATAAAAAAATAAATATATATATATATATATATATATATACAGTATATACTGTATATATATATATATATGTAAAATTTACATCTATTTCAGACTCCTATGTTTCTGCGTTATCCCCATGGTTTTGAGCATATAATTATTAATTATTCCTTTTAAGTTTATTATTTAAATAAATATTTCATTTGTAAGGTAGGTTATTTAAAGGTACCTTTGACTTAAATTGAAGCCAAAAACAGTCATTGACTGCTGTAATTTGGCGAGCATAAATTGTCCTAAGGCATGGAGAGTCCACGACTTCATTCCAATTACTAGTGGGATATTCAACTCCTGGCCAGCAGGAGGAGGCAAAGCGCACCCTAGCAGAGCTGTTAAGTGTCACTTGCCTTACCCATAACCCCCAGTCATTCTTTGCCTCTGTGATCGGGAGGATGGCAAAGATGAGTGTCTGAGAAGATTTAATCCTTTAATGGGTACTTTTCCCTGCAAGCAAGGTTTGGGGTCTAGCTGTCTCCATGTCAATCTCTTTAGTAAGAGTAGTGGTGGCTTTTAACAGTTAGAAGGCGGCGAGGTTGTCTTTGCTTTACTTCTAACATTATTGCTACCCCTGTTATAGAAAGCCAGAGTTGGTTACTCTGTTCTCTCTTTCCCTGGTAGACGGAAAGGACTCTGCCACACCTTAGATGACATTCCCTGCCTGACGGCAGGATCCATAGGTAAGTGCTTTCCTTCTAGGTGAGAGGGTGACAGCACTATTATTTCTGCTGTGGACTTTAATATTTGGCAATTATTGGGACTTCCTTTTTTCCTTATTGTGATTATAGAATATAAGGGCACTGCATTATGTAGAGGTGGCTTATGAGGCTGACAGAAAGTCTTGATAGAAAGTCTAAAAGGTGACAATTAGAGTCCGGACTCTTTGAGAGATATTTTTTCTTTGGGGACAATTTTATTGTTATGGATGGGGACAGAAATGTTTCCGTTATTTTTAAAATATTTTTTTTTTTACTTGCATGCCCTTTTTGTCACTGTGGCGCAGTTGATTTTAGTTGTGGTCACATGACTGTTTCTCCGTGCTTTCGGATCTCTGACTACAGCGGAGTTAGTAGCGATGTGTGTGAGGTTTATTTCAGCTCCTGCTTGTAGATTTTGTCTCTGGTCCTGCTCTTATCGTAGGAGATCCTGGACTTTGAACTTACTAGGGGATAGATTGTCTGTTGTCAGGAGGTGGTAAGCCCTCAGCAGAGCTGAGGTATTACGGTGCTTGTTATTGTTTTTTTTTTCTGCAAATAATTTAAATACAAACAGATTACATATACTCTTATATTTATTTTTCTTTTTTTTTGTGGTTTTTGTGATTCCTCCTGTGCAGTTTTGCTCCTTTTGCTTAAATAAAACTTTATTATTGAAAGATATTAAGATCTCTCAGAGCCTTCTGTCTCTCAGGACAGTGTTGTACTGCCTATGCCTCAGCTTTCCCCTCAAATGTCCCAGGCTTTAACAGTTTCACATGCAGTTCCCTGTGGTTCCTCTCAACCTCCTCAAGCAGGTATTTATTTACCGGGGGATTTTACTGCACAAATAACTTCTGCGGTTTCTGCAGCTTTGTCAACCTTTATGGTTTCCGGTAAGAGGAAGAGAAAGTCTAAAAATATTTATCTCAGTAAGGGTTCTGACTCCGCAAAGACAGCGTTAGTCAGTCTCCTTCAGTAATCTGATGATGAGGATACTTCAGTGGCTATTGAAGGTGAGATCTCAGATTTTGAATCTAGGATGGAAAGTTCTACTGATTCAGAAGAGGTTAATTTTAGATTTAAGCTTGAACACCTCCGTTTACTTCTGAAGGAGGTACTCGCTACCTTAGATGACTCCGAACCTTCTGTCCTTGTCAACCCTAAAAAGTCAACTAAACTTAATAGAGTTTATGATTCTCCCTCATCTGTGGAAGTTTTTCCTGTTCCAGACAAGATGTCAGAAATCATAGCTCAGGAATGGGATAAGCCGGGGATTACCTTTTACCCTTCCCATGTTTTAAAAAAAAATGTTTCCTGTTGCTGACTCCATTTGTGACTCGTGGCGCACTGTGCCTAAGGTAGAAGGAGCAATTTCTACTCTATCTAAAATAACTACTATTCCTATAGAGGATAGTTGTTCTTTCAAGGATCCCATGGATAAGAAGCTAGAGGCTTACTTAAAAAGATGTACATTCATCAGGGATTACAGTGGCAACCTGCTGCAAGCATTGCTACGGTTGCAGCAGCATATTATTGGTGCAATGCTTTGTCTGAACTGATTTTAGAAGAGACTACTATAGAGGAGATCCAAGATAGGGTCAATGCTCTTAAACTGGCCAGTACTTTTATCAGTGATGCAAACATGCAAGTGATTAGACTGGGAGCTAAAATGTCTAGCTTTGCAGTTCTAGCTCGCAGAGCATTGTGGTTAAAATCTTGGTCGGCTGATGTAACTTCCAAATCCAAGCTTTTGTCTTTACCTTATAAGGGTACAACTTTATTTGGTCCCGGTTTAGCGGAGATCATTTCTGAGATTACGGGTGGAAAGGGATCTTTCCAACCTCAGGACAAGAAGAATAGACCTAAGGGTCATCAGAATTCCTATTTTTGTTCCTTTCGAAATTTCAAAGGTCAGAAGTCTTCCTCCTCCTCTTCCAAGACAGAGCAATCCAAGACCTCATGGAGGTCCAGTCAGCCTTGGAATAAGGGGAAGCAAACCAAGAAGCCTTGCACTGACTCTAAATCAGCATGAAGGGATTGCCCCCGGTCCTGTCCTGGATCAGGTAGGGGGCAGACCTTCCCTTTTTCATCAGGCTTGGATACAAGATGTTCCAGACCATTGGGCTGTGGACATAGTATCCCAGGGTTACAGAATAGGTTTCAAGACTTGTCCTCCCAGGGGCAGATTCATCCTCTCAAGATTATCTGCAGACCAGGTAAAGTGATTGTTCCAGTTTCTGTAAGGGAACAGGGTCTAGGATTCTATTCAAATCTTTTTGTGGTTCCCAAAAAGGAGGGAACTTTTCGTCCAATCTTAGACCTAAAGTGTTTCAACAAATTCCTTAAGGTTCCGTCCTTTAAGATGAAAACCATTCGATCGATTCTTCCCTTGGTCCAAGAGAGTCAGTTCATGACGACCATAGACCTGAAGGACGCATATCTTCATGTTCCCATTCACAGTAATCTTCACCAGTTTCTGAGATTTGCATTTCTGGATAAGCATTTTCAATTTGTTGCTCTTACGTTTGGACTTGCCACAACGCCCAGAATATTCACAAAGGTTCTGGGGGCTCTTTTGGCAGTGACCAGATCTAAGGGAATTGTGGTGGCACCTTACCTAGACGACATCTTTGTTCAGGCATCATCTTTTTCATCTAGCAAAATCTCATACATAGATGTTGTTGTCTTTTCTACTTTCCCATGGGTGGAAAGTGAATCTGGAAAATAATTTCCATGTTCCAGATATAAGGGTGTGTTTCTTAGGGACAATCATAAATTCCCTGTCCATGAAAATTTCCCTGACGGAGTTCAGAAAATCCAAACTTCTTGCTTTGTGCCTTTCTCTCCAGTCTGCTATTAGGCCATCAGTGGCTCAATGCATGGAGGTGATTGGTCTAATGGTGGCTTCCATGGACATCATTCCTTTTGCTTGGTTCCATCTGAGACCTCTGCATCTATGCATGCTCAGTCAATGGAACGGAGACCATTCAGATCTAGCTGACCTTCCTGGGTGATTGTGACCACAGACACCAGCCTGTTAGGAGTCTTCTCTTCCCATAAACATCTTAGAGTTGAGAGCAATCTTCAATGCCCTGACAGCTTGGCCTCAATTATCTTTATTCTGTTAATCAGATTCCAATTGGTGGCCTACATCAACCATCAGGGAGGAACTCTGAGTTCCTTAGCTATGAAGGAGGTGACTCGCATTCTACAGTGGGCGGAAGCTCACAATTGTCTTCTGTCTGCCATTCACATCCCAGGGGTGGACAACTGGGTGACGGATTTTCTGAGCAGACAGACCTTTCATCCCGGGGAGTGGGCTCCAGGATAACCCTCAAGTGGGGGGTTCCATAGTTGGATTTGATGGCGTATCGTCAAAACGCCAAGCTTCCAAAGTACGGGTCAAGGTCAAGAGATCCTCAAGCCATTCTTATAGATACTCTGGCGATTCCTTGGATCTTCAATTTAGCGTACCTGTTTCCTCTGTTTGCTCTCCTTCCACAAGCCATTGCTCGTATCAAGCAGGAGAAAGCTTATGTGATTCTAACAGCTTTTGCGTGGCCTCGCAGGATCTAGTTTGCGGATCTGGTGAAGATGGGATCTGGAGGTTACCTCTGAGGAAGGACCTTCTAGTTCAGGGACCTTTCCTCCAAATCTAGATTCTCTTAAACTGACTGCTTGGATATTGAACGCCTAGTTTTGGCCAGGCGTGGCTTTTCTGAAACGGTCATTGATACCATGCTTCAGGCTCATAACAGTTACTTGTATGATGCAAATACCTATATTGGTGTGAATTAAAGGGTTTCTCTTGGAGTAGGGCCAGGGTACCCAGTATCTTGTCTTTTCTTCAGAAGGGCCTGGAGAAGGGTTTGTCAGTCACCACTTCTTCTGTTGCTCAGCTCTATCTCTCTAGTTTTTTTTACTACTCAGCTCTGTCTCCCAATTTCTTCTGCGGCTCAGCACTGTCTATACCATTGCTACCTCTAAAGCAAGATCAGTGCTTAGCACCTCTTTCTCCCCACTTGCTCGATGCTTATCACCTCTGTCTCTTCACTTGCTCAATGCTGCTATGTTGCTCCTCACAAGCTGCCCGCCACCGCTCCCATTTCATTCAGAGACTGGCAAAAAAGCATACACAGTGGACCACGCCTCCAAGACACGTCCACCACTGCGGAATGCAGGGATATATAGTCTCTGACTGCAACGGTGCCATAAAAATAACAGCACAAACGTTGTGCACAAATAGTGCGTTCAATGGCCATAAATAAATAAAAGAAGTAACCACTATGGTTACTACTACTCATGTTTAAAAAAAACAAATGGATGTTTTGGTGTCCCTTTAAAAAAAATCTGGGGACAACGGGACTGATTATAATAAAATGAGACAATGTCGTTAAAATCCTGTTAAAAACGGGACAATCCCATTAAAAACAGGACGTCTGGTCAGCCTAGGTTACATTGCAGGTATTGGAGAGTTGTTGCACATGTGCAAACTGGTTTGCACTGGAATGTAGTGAAAGATGGATTCCCACATGGCCGTACCCTGCATTAGAGGGAGGTGGGAAATAACCACAATACTATACTTATAAAATGTATTTAGAGTTAAATGTCCATTTAAGAAATAAAATACACTGAGCTAAGAATGGAAAGGTATTTGTTTTCCCAGTGTGTCATTTATTAAGATGTTTCAAAAGTTTTGCAGAGAGTATCAACACTGCAATTCTTTAAAATTGTATTTTTTGTGTGTCTTTATATACACAATAATGTTATGTAAAGAACATTTATTATACAGTCTGGGAACAGTATTTTTTATTGAGACCCAACACCCTTTTTTTTTTGCAAATGGTATTTCCTGTCACATTTTTTAGTTAAATACCACAGATGTTTATGATTATATAGTTAAGCAGAACACACATGATAGTTGGGGTTATTAAGTTCTTTAACGTCTTTGTACACGCTATCCAGTTGCAAATATTTTTGCAATAAATCCAGTGTTTAAATATTTCCATTTAAAATCATAATATAGTTCTTAGCAATGCTGTGAGCAGTGAAGATAGAGAAATTTAATAATAGAGTCTAATGAATATTTTAAACAAAATTATCTAGCTGCCTCTGGGTCACATTGCATTTACCTATCTATATGAAATATGGTATAATTGAATTCTGGTTAATGCTGCTTTAAAGAGGCAAAAAAAAAAATTGTAAGAATTATAAAATTTGAATACATTGTCCTAATATACAGTATGCTGGAGGAAGATATATACACACACACGTATATATGGCAGAGGATTGTGACAATTACATATAAATATAAATATTTATATATATATATTAAATATATATACATGTGTGTATGTGTATACAGTATATCAATATATACAGAATATACATTTAGTGGCTATGGAATCAGACAGGTTATGTTGTGTTAATGACTATGGCCCCAATTTATCAAGGTCTGTCGGACCTGATCTGATAGTGCGGATCAGGTCCGACAGACCTCGCTGAATACTGCGAGTAATACGCTCGCCGTATTCAGCATTGCACCAGCAGCTCACAAGAGCTGCTGGTGCAACGCCGCCCCCTGCAGACTCACGGCCAATAGGCCGCCAGCAGGGGGGTGTCAATCAACCTGATCGTACTCGATCGGGTTGAGTTCCGGCGATGTCTGTCCGCCTGCTCAGAGCAGGCGGACAGGTTATGGAGCAGTAGTCTTTGTGACCGCTGCTTCCTAACTGCTGTTTCTGGCGAGCCTGCAGGCTCGACAGAAACACGGGGCATCAAGCTCCATTCGGAGCTTGATAAATATGCCCTTAAGGGTAAAAAAGGGTAAGTTAAGCAGAAAGAATACTGCAATAAGACCGCTTGATTGAAAATCCTGTAAGTGCATATCTTTGTGCAACTGTATCTGACATAGAATTTGGTGAACCAAATAAGAAATGATATATTTACAGCACAAGCTTTTAGCTCACATTTATTAGTTGTATCAGATAAGAGCAGATGAAAATACAATAATACACTTTCACTTGTTACCTTATTTAACAGGATTTCTGCTTGTTTACCTGGACTCTTTGCAACCTCCCCAGAAACACTGTATCAAACGTGGTTCCTGTTTATAAAACTGTTAGAGAGTCTGTGCTGTTCTCTTTATCCACTAGCTTTGCCTATTGTTAAAGGGACAGTCATGTCAATATTAAACATTCATGATTCAGATAGGGCATGCAATTTTAAACAACTTTCAACAAAGTCATCAAAATTGGTCATCAAATTTGCTTTGTTCCCTTTCTATGCTTTGTTGAAAGCTAAACCTAGGTAGGCTCATATGCTAATTTCTAAGCCATTGAAGGTCGTCTATAATCTCAGTGCATTTTTACAGGTTTTGACAGTTAGACGCTGCTAGTTCATGTGTGTCATATAGATAACATTGTGCTCACTCCCGTGGAGCTATTTATGAGTTAGCACTGATTGGCTAACATGCATGTCGGTCAAAAGAACTGAGATAGGTGGGCAGTATGCAGAGCCTTAGATACAAGGTAATCACAGAGTGTATTAATATAACTGTGTTGGTTATGCAAAATTGGATAATGGATAATCTATCATTTTAAACAATAACATTTTTGATGTAGACTGTCCCTTCTAAAGAGACATTTCGGTCAAAATTTAAATGCACTTAGATTAATGACATCTTTGAATAAAAACATATTTGCAATATACAAGTACTGCCAAAAATGCTCCTAGTAAAAGTTATCAGTTTTAGTGTTAGTACAGTATTTTTCTCTGCACGTGCATGTGAAGCATAGCTATATATTCTCAGTACACCAGCATAAATACTACAGCTGTCTAGAGCGCCAGTGGGGCTTATATCATGTCAGCAATTAACAAAATGAGTCTGAGAAAGTGCTGTGTTTAAAATGCTGGTGCACGTTGCATACTTAAATACACTTTTAAAAGAACTATAGCTTGTATTAGAAGCACTTTTGCTATTACATGTATATTACAAAAAATGCTTCTCGTTAAAACTTGAAAGCATCCATGTGGATTCCAGTTTGGGCCTTTAACAATGATTCACTTGAGGGTGAGGAAGCCCTCATGTAAGACATGATAGTTACCATATTGTCATTAGGATTAGGATGTTTGCCTTTATTTAAAACATTGAGAGTTTTGACTTTGTTGTCTACTAAACTAGAGTGATAGTAATAATTTGTTACTACTTTGTATGAAGAAGAGAAGTTATTCTCCAAAACTTAACCTCAATTAACCTCAATGAATGTTTTGAACTCCAGTGAGTACGGCGTGTCAAGAGGTGTTTAATCAATGGTTCTTGCACCCAGAGCTGTCTGGGGTTAACTGCCTGTGACTCTGAGGACGGCACAGCTTCCTGTGAGTGCCATTGAGCACCCAGGGCTGAGCATGTTACAGGGTCATGGGATGTGTACCCGGTCTGGTATGAGAGTGCAGTTCTCTTCCGTGTTTTGTATATGTCTAGGGTGATTACATAAGCCTGTGCACCCTTCCCTTGTTCCCAGTTTGTTTGGATTTGAGAGCTTGCATTGTGTGGCTGTTTTAGGGTCCCAGGTATTGGAAAGGACCTTCATGAGGTACCTGTGCTTGTCCCATTTGGCCAAATGTGGTAACTAACCTTTCCATTTTTGCTTTTAAATCTTAGCTGAGAGCTTGTAAGTGAGTGCTGGACTCTCTGTGTGTGTTGTATTAATTTGTTTAGTAATTTCCCTATGGTTCTTGCACCCAGACCTGTCTGGAGTTAACTGCCTGTGACTCTGTGGACAGCACAGCTTCCTGTGAGTGCCTGTGAGCACCCAGGGCTGAGCATGTTACAGGGTCATGGGATGTGTACCCGGTCTGGTATGAGAGTGCAGTTCTCTTCTGTGTTTTGTATATGTCTAGGGTGATTACATAAGCCTGTACACCCTTCCCTTGTTCCCAGTTTGTTTAGATTTGAGAGCTTGCACTGTGTGGCTGTTTTAGGGTCCCAGGTATTGGAAAGGACCTTGATGTGGTACCTGGGCTTGTCCCATTTGGCCAAATGCGGTAACTAACCTTTCCATTTTTGCTTTTAAATCTTAGCTGAGAGCTTGTAAGTGAGTGCTGGACTTTCTCTGTGTGTTGTATTAATTTGTTTTGTAATTTCCCTATGGTTCTTCCACCCAGAGCTGTCTGGGGTTAACTGCATGTGACTCTGTGGACAGCACAGCTTCCTGTGAGTGCCTGTGAGCACCCAGGGCTGAGCATGTTACAGGGTCATGGGATGCGTACCCGGTCCGGTATGAGAGTGCAGTTCTCTTCCGTGTTTTGTATATGTCTAGGGTGATTAAATATGCCTGTGCACCCTTCCCTTGTTCCCAGTTTGTTTGGATTTGAGAGCTTGCATTGTGTGGCTGTTTTAGGGTCTCAGGTATTGGAAAGGACCTTGATGTGGTACCTGGGCTTGTCCCATTTGGCCAAATGCGGTAACTAACCTTTCCATTTTTGCTTTTAAATCTTAGCTGAGAGCTTGTAAGTGAGTGCTGGAATTTCTCTGTGTGTTGTATTAATTTGTTTTGTAATTTCCCTATGGTTCTTGCACCCAGACCTGTCTGGGGTTAACTGCTTGTGACTCTGTGGACAGCACTGCTTCCTGTGAGTGCCGTGATCACCCAGGGCTGAGCATGCTACAGGGTCATGGGATGTGTACCCGGTCCGGTATGAGAGTGCAGTTCTCTTCCCTGTTTTGTATATGTCTCGGGTGATTACATAAGCCTGTGCACCCTTTCCTTGTTCCCAGTTTGTTTGGATTTGAGAGCTTGCATTGTGTGGCTGTTTTAGGGTCCAGGTATTGGAAAGGACCTTGATGTGGTACCTGGGCTTGTCCCATTTGGCTAAATGCGGTAACTAACCTTTCCATTTTTGCTTTTAAATCTTAGCTGAGAGCTTGTGAGTGCTGGACTTTCTCTGTGTGTTGTATTAATTTGTTTAGTAATTTCCCTATGGTTCTTGAACCCAGACCTGTCTGGGGTTAACTGCCTGTGACTCTGTGGACAGCACAGCTTCCTGTGAGTGCCCATGAGCACCCAGGGCTGAGCATGTTACAGGGTCATGGGATGTGTACCCGGTCCGGTATGAGAGTGCAGTTCTCTTCCGTGTTTTGTATATGTCTAGGCTGATTACATAAGCCTGTACACCCTCCCCTTGTTCCCAGTTTGTTTGGATTTGAGAGCTTGCATTGTGTGGCTGTTTTTGGGTCCCAGGTATTGGAAAGGACCTTGATGTGGTACCTGGGCTTGTCCCATTTGGCCAAATACGGTAACTAACCTTTCCATTTTTGCTTTTAAATCTTAGCTGAGAGCTTGTGAGTGCTGGACTTTCTCTGGGTGTTGTATTAATTTGTTTTGTAATTTCCCTATGGTTCTTGCACCCAGACCTGTCTGGGGTTAACTGCCTGTGACTCTGTGAACAGCACAGCTTCCTGTGAGTGCCCGTGAGCACCCAGGGCTGAGCATGTTATAGGGTCATGGGATGTGTACCCGGTCCGGTTTGAGAGTGCAGTTCTCTTCCGTGTTTTGTATATATATATATATATATATATTAGCCATGGGTATATATATATATATATATATATATATATATATATATATATATATATATATATATATATATACAGTTAGCAAAATAGAGACCGCACCCGTAGGTCTTAAAAAATCCACCTCAGTGATTTTTAATCGTAACGTTTCGGGGTTTCCCCCTTTGTTGTTTTGAATTAAGAAACGAGAGTGCTTGGTAAACATTGTTTGGCTATATATATATATATATATTATGTAGAGACTGAACAATTAGAAAATGGTGATGTTAATATTAATGGTGATGTTAATATCCGTGTTTTGTATATGTCTAGGGTGATTAAATATGCCTGTGCACCCTTCCCTTGTTCCCAGTTTGTTTGGATTTGAGAGCTTGCATTGTGTGGCTGTTTTAGGGTCTCAGGTATTGGAAAGGACCTTGATGTGGTACCTGGGCTTGTCCCATTTGGCCAAATGCGGTAACTAACCTTTCCATTTTTGCTTTTAAATCTTAGCTGAGAGCTTGTAAGTGAGTGCTGGAATTTCTCTGTGTGTTGTATTAATTTGTTTTGTAATTTCCCTATGGTTCTTGCACCCAGACCTGTCTGGTGTTAACTGCTTGTGACTCTGTGGACAGCACTGCTTCCTGTGAGTGCCGTGATCACCCAGGGCTGAGCATGCTACAGGGTCATGGGATGTGTACCCGGTCCGGTATGAGAGTGCAGTTCTCTTCCCTGTTTTGTATATGTCTCGGGTGATTACATAAGCCTGTGCACCCTTTCCTTGTTCCCAGTTTGTTTGGATTTGAGAGCTTGCATTGTGTGGCTGTTTTAGGGTCCAGGTATTGGAAAGGACCTTGATGTGGTACCTGGGCTTGTCCCATTTGGCCAAATGCGGTAACTAACCTTTCCATTTTTGCTTTTAAATCTTAGCTGAGAGCTTGTGAGTGCTGGACTTTCTCTGTGTGTTGTATTAATTTGTTTAGTAATTTCCCTATGGTTCTTGAACCCAGACCTGTCTGGGGTTAACTGCCTGTGACTCTGTGGACAGCACAGCTTCCTGTGAGTGCCCATGAGCACCCAGGGCTGAGCATGTTACAGGGTCATGGGATGTGTACCCGGTCCGGTATGAGAGTGCAGTTCTCTTCCGTGTTTTGTATATGTCTAGGCTGATTACATAAGCCTGTACACCCTCCCCTTGTTCCCAGTTTGTTTGGATTTGAGAGCTTGCATTGTGTGGCTGTTTTTGGGTCCCAGGTATTGGAAAGGACCTTGATGTGGTACCTGGGCTTGTCCCATTTGGCCAAATACGGTAACTAACCTTTCCATTTTTGCTTTTAAATCTTAGCTGAGAGCTTGTGAGTGCTGGACTTTCTCTGGGTGTTGTATTAATTTGTTTTGTAATTTCCCTATGGTTCTTGCACCCAGACCTGTCTGGGGTTAACTGCCTGTGACTCTGTGAACAGCACAGCTTCCTGTGAGTGCCCGTGAGCACCCAGGGCTGAGCATGTTATAGGGTCATGGGATGTGTACCCGGTCCGGTTTGAGAGTGCAGTTCTCTTCCGTGTTTTGTATATATATATATATATATATATATATATATATATATATATATATATATATATATATATATATATATTAGCCATGGGTATATATATATATATATATATATATATATATATATATATACAGTTAGCAAAATAGAGACCGCACTCGTAGGTCTTAAAAAATCCACCTCAGTGATTTTTAATCGTAACGTTTCGGGGTTTCCCCCTTTGTTGTTTTGAACTAAGAAACGAGAGTGCTTGGTAAACATTGTTTGGCTATATATATATATATATATATTATGTAGAGACTGAACAATTAGAAAATGGTGATGTTAATATTAAAAGGATATTATTGTTACATAAACATAAGTTGTATTATTTATTTAACAATAGAAGGATCTCCAGGTTAACAGCTATATCATTAATCTCAATAACCAAATGTAGGTTATATATACTACCTTTGTCTGGCCTCTTTCAATGTGAAGTCACTGCTTTTTCCAGCAATGTATTACAACCAGATGGTTTAGAATTATTTTCTTTTATACAGTTGGTGAGAGTCCACAATCCATTACAAATGGGAATTACCTTTCTCTGCCACTAAGAGGAGGCAAAGATGACCAAACCCCAAGAGCCCTATAAAACTGCCCCACCTCACATATACCTCAGTCATTACTTTGCCTCCACTGGAGGTGGTTTAAGAATGAATATGTGCATTTGATTCTTCAGAGAGAGGGGTATTCATTCTATATTGAGGCCTGGTTTCCCCTCAGAGTACAGTGCTTGTCAGAGGGATGTAAATGGCAACGGTTTAGAAATTAATGGCTGTGTGTTGTTATTTTAAGGGGACAGAAAATTTACACTGTTATACAGGCTGTACACTCACTACTTTACATTGTAGCAAAGTGTCATTTCTTCAGTGTTGTCACATGAAAAGATAAAATAAAATATTTACAAAAATGTGAGGGGTGTACTCACTTTTGTATATATATTAGAAGAGAGAGAACAGCACTCCTGAGATAGAACAAAAGCTATAATAACTTCCATGCCTGTTCAATTTTTTTTTTTCTTCCATTAAATAATTTTTATTATATTTTTAAACAGGTGTACAGAAATAACGATCCATCAAGAATCACAAACAAAGAACAAAGAAGTACAGTTCATTCAGGGTAGAGACTTTTACATCACAGTATATGTAGATTCACCACAAATGACAGAGCAACAATAGCTTGAATAACAGACTTCAGGACAGTACACGTGACTCTAGACACAATAAAGAATTCAGATTATATTTAGATTTGGTTTGGGTTTGACTCTTATCTCTGTTCCCAAATGTATAATATATCTGCAATAAAGACTTGTTTTCCCAACAAAGGTGTAATATAATTTTTCTAACGCTAACACATGGTCCATCTCTCTCACCCACATCAAGAAGTCAGGGGTTTGTTGTTTCTTCCAGAACCTTGGTATTAGACGTTTAGCACAGTTGAGCATGTATTGAAATAATTTTTTCCGATATATACATGGAAAGTTTGGTGTGTCATTCAATAGAACTACAACAGGGGTTAGTGTGACCGGTATTCCTAGAGTTGTGCCTCCAGCACAAGGGAGAGGAGTTTGGGAATATGCTATGTAGACGATGTGGGGTCAAATACCACCGTGACAGTAGTTTGTAGTTCATCTCTACAATTGCCAATGATAGAGATGATGTTTTAATTTCTAAGAAGATGTGACTCCACTGAGCATCTGTCATATTGATGTCTAATTTTTTTTTCCCATTTAGATATGTAAGAAGCTTTTTTGGAGGGGAAGGAGCCTCTCAGTAATTTATAAATGATGGAAATGTTGGCTCTGGACAAGGATGGGGTAGTGCATAGGGTTTTGAAGGGGGTGAGAGTCCGAGTAAGAGCAGTCTTATGGGGACTAGTAGTTATAGCATGCCTCGCTTGTAGATAGGAAAACCAGAGGTGGAATGGGGGGCCTAGCAGCTGGGAAATCTCAACCTGGGAACAAACCAGTCCCTTATAAGTAATCAAGAGTACAGGGATGTTAGAAGGAGAACCCTCAGCTGATGGTGTAGGTATACTACCAGATTGCAAGAGTAAAGGATTATTCAGAAGAGGTGTGAGAGGAGACGGTTGGCTCGATATTGTTTTGTCTGTAATCAGAACTTTATCCCAAGTCCGTAGCGTAGCTGCAACAAAGTAGTTTGTGTAAATAATGGGTGGTCTAGACTTAGGTGAAATCCAACACATATCACCAAGATTAAAATTCCCTGTTAGGTGAGTTTCAATATGTACCCAAGGTTTATTAGGTTGTGCATGTTTCCATGCTGTGATGCGTGCTATATGTGCTGCTTGATAATAGGCGAACAGATCCGGAGCACCCAGGCCGCCATCCTCTTTGCCGAGGTATAAGGTATGTTTACATACCCTAGTTCTTTTCTTTGTCCAAGTAAAAGATTCAAACAGTTTTTGTTGCTTTGTTAAAAATACAGTGGGAAGGTCTAAGGGAAGAACTTGAAATAAATATAAGTATTTAGGGAGGAGTGACATTTTTATTGCATTAATACGCCCCAGCCAAGAGAGATTACCCTGTTTTTGTCAAGTCTCTAACGGCTAGATTTAGAGTTTTGTCAGTAACGACCCGCGTAGCTAACGCTGGCTTTTTTCTGGCCGCACCTTTAAAATAACTCTGGTATTGAGAGTCCACAGAATGGCTGCGTTAGGCTCCAAAAAAGGAGCGTAGAGCATAGGTTTAATTGTAGATAATTATAGGTATTTTATTTAATTTATTTATTGATAGTGTAGTGTTAGGTTTAATTGTAACTTAGGTTAGGATTTATTTTACAGGTAAATTTGTAATTATTGTAACTATTTTAGCTATTAAATAGTTCTTAACTATTTAATAGCTATTGTACCTGGTTAAAATAAATACAAAGTTACCTGTAAAATAAATATTAATCCTAAAATAGCTATAATATAATTATAATTTATATTGTAGCTATATTAGGATTTATTTTACAGGTAAGTCTTTAGCTTTAAATAGGAATAATTTATTTAAGAAGAGTTAATTAATTTCGTTAGATTAAAATTATATTTAACTAATTTAGGGGGGTGTTAGTGTTAGGGTTAGACGTAGCTTTAGGGGTTAATACATTTATTAGAATAGCGGTGAGCTCCAGTCGGCAGATTAGGGGTTAATAATTGAAGTTAGGTGTCGGCGATGTTAGGGAGGGCAGATTAGGGGTTAATACTATTTATTATAGGGTTAGTGAGGCGGGAGTGAGGCGGATTAGGGGTTAATAACTTTATTATAGTAGTGGTGCGGTCCGCTCGGCAGATTAAGGGTTAATAAGTGTAGGCAGGTGGAGGCGACGTTGAGGGGGGCAGATTAGGGGTTAATAAATATAATATAGGGGTCGGCGGTGTTAGGGGCAGCAGATTAGGGGTACATAAGTATAACGTAGGTGGCGGTCGATGTGGGGGGGGCCCGGTTTAGGGGTACATAGGTAGTTTATGGGTGTTAGTGTACTTTAGAGTACAGTAGTTAAGAGCTTTATGAACCGGCGTTAGCCCAGAAAGCTCTTAACTACTGACTTTTTTCTGCGGCTGGAGTTTTGTCGTTAGATTTCTAACGCTCACTTCAGCCACGACTCTAAATACCAGAGTTAGAAAGATCCCATTGAAAAGATAGGATACGCAATTGACGTAAGGGGATCTGCGGTATGGAAAAGTCGCGGCTGAAAAGTGAGCATTAGACCCTTTTTTGAATGACTCCAAATACCGGCGGTAGCCTAAAACCAGCGTTAGGAGCCTCTAACGCTGGTTTTCACGGCTACCGCCAAACTCCGAATCTAGGCCTATGGTAGTTCGGGTCTGTTCCTGGAGAGGGATATAATTAAGATCAAATAAGTCTGTATGTGTAGAGGAGATATCTATCCCTAAGTAACGTTTTTTATTGGTTATCTGAAAAGTGGTATGGGACATTATGTAGTGTAAATCATCGTCTCCCAGGTTTAACGGCATTAACGTGGAGTACTATTGACATTGACCCTAGCAGATGGGTTATTGTATAGGGCTTGTATGCGGGTGATTAGAGTGTTATAAAATCCAAACCTCAACAGAGTGGCCCAGAGAAAGTCCCAGTCCACTCTATCAAAGGTCTTCTCTGCGTCTGTGGATAGCAGGATTAGGGGGGTCTTGAGGGCATTGGAGGTATATATAGTTTGCAGAACTCTAATGGTATTATCTTTAGCTTCTCTTTCAGGGATAAAGCCTACTTGATCGGTGTGGATGAGGGTGGGAAGAATTTTATTTATTCTATTTGCAAGTAATTTCGCGTATAGTTTAATGTCTATATTTATCAAGGAGATTGGCCGATAATTAGCAACCTGTTCTGCATCCTTACCCGGTTTCTGTATAACCGAGATAGTGGCTTTTAGAAGGGATTCCGAGAAATGGCCTCCATTACCTATGGAGTTGTACACCAATAGAAGATGGGGACTGGCTGAGTAAAATTTTGGGGTAAAGCCATCCGGGCCAGGGGCTTTGCCCTGGGGGAGGTTCTTTATAGCTCTAAGCAACTCCTGTAAAGTGAACTGAGAGTCTAGGGTAGAGCTTACTTCCTCTGAAAGAGTAGGTAGGTGGGTTTGTGAAATATATTCTTGTATTAACTGAAGTTTTGTGTTTGTATCAGAAGTTGGGAGATTATATAGGGAGGGGTAGTATTTTAGTTATGGCTGTAAAAGGGGTTCCAGTGGTATCTGAGAGCTTAGCTATAAAGGTCTTATAACATTTCTTTTTGAGGGAACGGGCTAGTAGGCGGCTGGCTTTATTGCTTTCTATAAAAAATTTAGATCTTTGTGTGAGGACCCGTAAATGAGCATTTTTAACCAAGTATTGGTTGAGAGCTTCACTAGCTTGTTGTGATTGTGTTTGTAGCTGCAAGGAGTAAGGGTTTTGTTTTAGTGCTTTCTCACAGTTTTGAAAATCTGTTGTTAACGCCAAGTATTGTGCCGCTCTTTGTTTTCTCAGTTTATGTGTGTGACTCATTATCAGTCCTCTTATGTAATATTTATATGCCTCCCAGTTATTGATAGCAGATGTAGAGGAAGAGTCATTAAAGGAAAAGAACTCCTCTGTTTTTTCAGTGATATCAGTAGTAATTAGTGGGTCTACACTACTGTTACACCAGATATGAGTTGCACTGGGGTGACACTGTGCCCTGGCAGGCAGGCAGGCACTGAAACGCACACGTGTGAAGGAAACTGACAGCTATTATTTAACACAGTCAAAAAAGTGTTGTTTTTTTAAAATCTACACTACTGTTACACCATATATGAGTTGCACTGGTGTGACACTGTGCCCTGGCAGGCACTGAAACGCACACGTGTGAAGGAAACTGACTGCTATTATTTAACACAGTCAAAAAAGTTTTTTTTTTTTTCAAATCTACACTACTGTTACACCAGATATGAGTTGCACTGGGGTGACACTGTGCCCTGGCAGGCAGGCACTGAAACGCACACGTGTGAAGGAAACTGACTGCTATTATTTAACACAGTCAAAAAAGTGTTGTTTTTTTAAATCTACACTACTGTTACACCAGATATGAGTTGCACTGGGGTGACACTGTGCCCTGGCAGGCACTGAAACGCACACGTGTGAAGGAAACTGACTGCTATTATTTAACACAGTCAAAAAAGTGTTGTTTTTTTTAAAATCTACACTAATGTTACACCAGATATGATTTGCACTGGGGTGACACTGTGCTCTGGCAGGCCCTGAAACGCACACGTGTGAAGGAAACTGAATGCTATTATTTAACACAGTCAAAAAGTGTTTTTTTTTTAAAATCTACATTACTGTTAGACCAGATATGAGTTGCACTGGGGTGACACTGTGCCCTGGCAGGCAGGCACTGAAACGCACACGTGTGAAGGAAACTGACTGCTATTATTTAACACAGTCAAAAAAGTGTTTTTTTTTTTAAAAAAATCTACACTACTGTTACACCAGATATGAGTTGCACTGGGGTGACACTGTGCCCTGGCAGGCAGGCCCTGAAACGCACACGTGTGAAGGAAACTGACAGCTATTATTTAACACAGTCAAAAAAGTGTTGTTTTTTTAAAATCTACACTACTGTTACACCAGATATGAGTTGCACTGGGGTGACACTGTGCCCTGGCAGGCAGGCACTGAAACGCACACGTGTGAAGGAAACTGACTGCTATTATTTAACACAGTCAAAAAAGTGTTTTTTTTTTTTTTAATCTACACTACTGTTACACCAGATATGAGTTGCACTGGGGTGACACTGTGCCCTGGCAGGCAGGCACTGAAAAGCACACGTGTGAAGGAAACTGACTGCTATTATTTAACACAGTCAAAAAAGTGTTGTTTTTTTAAAATCTACACTACTGTTACACCAGATATGAGTTGCACTGTGGTGACACTGTGCCCTGGCAGGCAGGCAGGCACTGAAACGCACACGTGTGAAGGAAACTGACTGCTATTATTTAACACAGTCAAAAAAGTGTTGTTTTTTTAAAATCTACACTACTGTTACACCAGATATGAGTTGCACTGGGGTGACACTGTGCCCTGGGAGGCAGGCCCTGAAACGCACGCGTGTGAAGGAAACAGACTGCTATTATTTAACACAGTCAAAAAAGTTTTTTTTTTTTTTAAATCTACACTTCTGTTACACCAGATATGAGTTGCACTGGGGTGACACTGTGCTCTGGCAGGCACTGAAACGCACACGTGTGAAGGAAACTGACTGCTATTATTTAACACAGTCAAAAAAGTTTTTTTTTTTTTTAAATCTACACTTCTGTTACACCAGATATGAGTTGCACTGGGGTGACACTGTGCTCTGGCAGGCACTGAAACGCACACGTGTGAAGGAAACTGACAGCTATTATTTAACACAGTCAAAAAAGTGTTGTTTTTTTAAATCTACACTACTGTTACACCAGATATGAGTTGCACTGGGGTGACACTGTGCCCTGGCAGGCAGGCACTGAAACGCACACGTGTGAAGGAAACTGACTGCTATTATTTAACACAGTCAAAAAAGTGTTGTTTTTTTTTAAATGTACACTACTGTTACACCAGATAAGAGTTGCACTGGGGTGACACTGTGCCCTGGCAGGCAGGCACTGAAACGCACACGTGTGAAGGAAACTGACTGCTATTATTTAACACAGTTAAAAAAGTGTTTTTTTTTTAAATCTACACTACTGTTACACCAGATATGAGTTGCATTGGGGTGACACTGTGCCCTGGCAGCAGGCCCTGAAATGCACACGTGTGAAGGAAACTGACTGCTATTATTTAACACAGTCAAAAAAGTGTTGTTTTTTTAAAATCTACACTACTGTTACACCATATATGAGTTGCACTGGGGTGACACTGTGCCCTGGCAGCAGGCCCTGAAACGCACACGTGTGAAGGAAACTGACTGCTATTATTTAACACAGTCAAAAAAGTGTTTTTTGTTTTTTTTAAATCTACACTACTGTTACACCAGATATGAGTTGCACTGGGGTGACACTGTGCCCTGGCAGCAGGCTCTGAAACGCACACGTGTGAAGGAAACTGACTGCTATTATTTAACACAGTCAAAAAAGTGTTTTTTGTTTTTTTTAAATCTACACTACTGTTACACCAGATATGAGTTGCACTGGGGTGACACTGTGCCCTGGCAGCAGGCCCTGAAATGCACACGTGTGAAGGAAACTGACTGCTATTATTTAACACAGTCAAAAAAGTGTTGTTTTTTTAAAATCTACGCTACTGTTACACCATATATGAGTTGCACTGGGGTGACACTGTGCTCTGGCAGGCAGGCCCTGAAACGCACACGTGTGAAGGAAACTGACTGCTATTATTTAACACAGTCAAAAAAGTGTTTTTTGTTTTTTTTTAAATCTACACTACTGTTACACCAGATATGAGTTGCACTGGGGTGACACTGTGCCCTGGCAGGCAGGCCCTGAAACGAACACGTGTGAAGGAAACTGACTGCTATTATTTAACACAGTCAAAAAAGTGTTGTTTTTTTTAAATCTACACTACTGTTACACCAGATATGAGTTGCACTGGGGTGACACTGTGCCCTGGCAGGCACTGAAACGCACACGTGTGAAGGAAACTGACTGCTATTATTTAACACAGTCAAAAAAGTGTTTGTTTTTTTTAAATCTACACTACTGTTACACCAGATATGAGTTGCACTGGGGTGACACTGTGCCCTGGCAGGCACTGAAACGCACACGTGTGAAGGAAACTGACTGCTATTATTTAACACAGTCAAAAAAGTGTTGTTTTTTTAAAATCTACACTACTGATACACCAGATATGAGTTGCACTGGGGTGACACTGTGCCCTGGCAGGCAGGCACTGAAACGCACACGTGTGAAGGAAACTGACTGCTATTATTTAACACAGTCAAAAAAGTGTTTTATTTTTTTTTAATCTACACTACTGTTACACCAGATATGAGTTGCACTGGGGTGACACTGTGCCCTGGCAGGCAGGCACTGAAACCCACACGTGTGAAGGAAACTGACTGCTATTATTTAACACAGTCCAAAAAGTGTTGTTTCTCTTGTTCAGTGTATCCAGTCCACGGATCATCCATTACTTATGGGATATTCTCCTTCCCAACAGGAAGTTGCAAGAGGATCACCCACAGCAGAGCTGCTATATAGCTCCTCCCCTCGCTGCCATATCCAGTCATTCTCTTGCAACTCTCAACTAAGATGGAGGTCGTAAGAGGACTGTGGTGTTTTATACTTAGTTTATTTCTTCAATCAAAAGTTTGTTATTTTTAAATGGTACCGGAGTGTACTGTTTATCTCAGGCAGTATTTAGAAGAAGAATCTGCCTGCGTTTTCTATGATCTTAGCAGAAGTAACTAAGATCCTTTGCTGTTCTCACATATTCTGAGGAGTGAGGTAACTTCAGAGGGGGAATAGCGTGCAGGTTTTCCTGCAATAAGGTATGTGCAGTTAAAATAGGGATGGAATTTGCTAGAAAATGCTGCTGATACCGAAGTAATGTAAGTAAAGCCTTAAATGCAGTGATAGCGACTGGTATCAGGCTTATTAATAGAGATACATACTCTTATAAAAGTGTATTTTAAAACGTTTGCTGGCATGTTTAATCGTTTTTTACATATGTTTGGTGATAAAACTTATTGGAGCCTAGTTTTTTCCACATGGCTGGCTTGAATTTTGCCTAGAAACAGTTCCCTGAGGCTTCCCACTGTTGTAATATGAGTGGGAGGGGCCTATTTTGGTTTTTCTTTGCACAGCAAAAATTACAGACACAGACATCCAGCTTCTTCCTGCATGATCCAGGACTTCTCTGAAGGGCTCAAAAGGCTTCAAAAGTCGTTTTGAGGGAGGTAAAAAGCCACAGTAGAGCTGTGGCAGTTGTTGTGACTGTTTAAAAAACGTTTTTGTCATTTGTTATTCCGTTTTTGGTATTAAGGGGTTAATCATCCATTTGCAAGTGGGTGCAATGCTCTGCTAACTTATTACATACACTGTAAAAATTTCGTTAGTGTAACTGCATTTTTTCACTGTTATTTCAAAATTTGGGAAAATTTGTGTTTCTTAAAGGCGCAGTAACGTTTTTTATATTGCTTGTAAACTTGTTTTAAAGTGTTTTCCAAGCTTGCTAGTCTCATTGCTAGTCTGTTTAAACATGTCTGACACAGAGGAACCTACTTGTTCATTATATTTGAAAGCCATGGTGGAGCCCCATAGGAGAATGTGTACTAAATGTATTGATTTCACCTTAAACAGTAAAGATCAGTCTTTATCTATAAAAGAATTATCACCAGAGGGTTCTGTCGAGGGGGAAGTTATGCCGACTAACTCTCCCCACGTGTCAGACCCTTCGCCTCCCGCTCAGGGGACGCACGCTAATATGGCGCCAATTACATCAGGGACGCCCATAGCGATTACCTTGCAGGACATGGCTGCAATCATGAATAATACCCTGTCAGAGTTATTATCTAGATTGCCTGAATTAAGAGGCAAGTGCGATAGCTCTGGGGTTAGGAGAGATACAGAGCGCGCAAATGCGGTTAGAGCCATGTCTGATACTGCGTCACAGTATGCAGAACATGAGGACGGAGTGCTTCAGTCTGTGGGTGACATCTCTGACTCGGGGAAACCTGATTCAGAGATTTCTAATTTTAAATTTAAGCTTGAGAACCTCTGTGTATTGTTTGGGGAGGTATTAGCTGCTCTGAATGACTGTAACACAGTTGCAATTCCAGAGAAATTGTGTAGGCTGGATAGATACTATGCGGTGCCGGTGTGTACTGACGTTTTTCCTATACCTAAAAGGCTTACAGAAATTATTAGCAAGGAGTGGGATAGACCCGGTGTGCCCTTTTCCCCACCTCCTATATTTAGAAAAATGTTTCCAATAGACGCCACTACACGGGACTTATGGCAGACGGCCCCTAAGGTGGAGGGAGCAGTTTCTACTTTAGCAAAGTGTACCACTATCCCGGTTGAGGACAGTTGTGCTTTTTCAGATCCAATGGATAAAAAATTGGAGGGTTACCTTAAGAAAATGTTTATTCAACAAGGTTTTATTTTACAGCCCCTTGCATGCATTGCGCCTGTCACTGCTGCGGCGGCATTCTGGTTTGAGGCCCTGGAAGAGGCCATCCAGACACCTTCATTGAATGAAATTATTGACAAGCTTAGAACGCTTAAGCTAGCTAACTCATTTGTTTCTGATGCCATTGTTCATTTGACTAAACTAACGGCTAAGAATTCCGGATTCGCCATCCAGGCGCTTAGGGTGCTATGGCTTAAATCCTGGTCAGCTGACGTGACTTCAAAGTCTAAATTACTCAACATTCCTTTCAAGGGGCAGACCTTATTCGGGCCTGGCTTGAAGGAAATTATTGCTGACATTACTGGAGGCAAGGGTCATACCCTTCCTCAGGACAGGGCCAAATCAAAGGCCAAACAGTCTAATTTTCGTGCCTTTCGAAATTTCAAGGCAGGAGCAGCATCAACTTCCTCCGCTTCAAAACAAGAGGGAACTGTCGCTCATTCCAGACAGGCATGGAAACCTAACCAGTCCTGGAACAAGGGCAAGCAGGCCAGGAAGCATGCTGCTGCCCCAAGACAGCATGAAGGAACGGCCCCCTATCCGGAAACAGATCTAGTGGGGGGCAGACTTTCTCTCTTCGCCCAGGCGTGGGCAAGAGATTTTCAGGATCCCTGGGCGTTGGAGATCATATCTCAGGGATATCTTCTGGACTTCAAAGCTTCTCCTCCACAAGGGAGATTTCATCTTTCAAGGTTATCATCAAACCAGATAAAGAAAGAGGCATTCCTAAGCTGTGTGCAAGACCTCCTAGTAATGGGAGTGATCCATCCAGTTCCGCGGACGGAACAAGGACAGGGATTTTATTCAAATCTGTTTGTGGTTCCCAAGAAAGAGGGAACCTTCAGACCAATCTTGGATCTAAAGATCTTAATCAAATTCCTCAGAGTTCCATCATTCAAAATGGAAACTATTTGGACCATCCTACCCATGATCCAAGAGGGTCAGTACATGACCACAGTGGACTTAAAGGATGCCTACCTTCACATACCGATTCACAAAGATCATCATCGGTTCCTAAGGTTTGCCTTTCTAGACAGGCATTACCAATTTGTAGCTCTTCCCTTCGGGTTGGCCACTGCCCCGAGAATTTTTACAAAGGTTCTGGGCTCACTTCTGGCGGTTCTAAGACCGCGAGGCATAGCGGTGGCTCCATATCTAGACGATATCCTGATACAGGCGTCAAGCTTTCAAATTGCCAAGTCTCATACAGAGATAGTTCTGGCATTTCTGAGGTCGCATGGGTGGAAAGTGAACGTGGAAAAGAGTTCTCTATCACCACTCACAAGAGTCTCCATCCTAGGGACTCTTATAGATTCTGTAGAGATGAAAATTTACCTGACGGAGTCCAGGTTATCAAAACTTCTAAATGCTTGCCGTGTCCTTCATTCCATTCCACGCCCGTCAGTGGCTCAGTGCATGGAAGTAATCGGCTTAATGGTAGCGGCAATGGACATAGTGCCATTTGCGCGCCTGCATCTCAGACCGCTGCAATTATGCAGGCTAAGTCATAGGAATGGGGATTACTCAGATTTGTCCCCTCTACTAAATCTGGATCAAGAGACCAGAGATTCTCTTCTCTGGTGGCTTTCTCGGTTCCATCTGTCCAAGGGTATGACCTTTCGCAGGCCAGATTGGACGATTGTAACAACAGATGCCAGCCTTCTAGGTTGGGGCGCAGTCTGGAACTCCCTGAAGGCTCAGGGATCGTGGACTCAGGAGGAGAAACTCCTCCCAATAAATATTCTGGAGTTAAGAGCAATATTCAATGCTCTTCTAGCTTGGCCTCAGTTAGCAACACTGAGGTTCATCAGATTTCAGTCGGACTACATCACGACTGTGGCTTACATCAACCATCAAGGGGGAACCAGGAGTTCCCTAGCGATGTTAGAAGTCTCAAAGATAATTCGCTGGGCAGAGTCTCACTCTTGCCACCTGTCAGCGATCCACATCCCAGGCGTAGAGAACTGGGAGGTGGATTTTCTAAGTCATCAGACTTTTCATCCGGGGGAGTGGGAACTCCATCCGGAGGTATTTGCTCAACTAATCCATCATTGGGGCAAACCAGAACTGGATCTCATGGTGTCTCGCCAGAACGCCAAGCTTCCTTGTTACGGATCCAGGTCCAGGGACCCGGGAGCGACGCTGATAGATGCTCTAGCAGCTCCTTGGTTCTTCAACCTGGCTTATGTGTTTCCACCGTTTCCTCTGTTCACTCGACTGATTGCCAAAATCAAGCAGGAGAGAGCATCGGTGATTCTGATAGAGCCTGCGTGGCCACGCAGGACCTGGTATGCAGACCTAGTGGACATGTCATCCTTTCCACCATGGACTCTGCCTCTGAGGCAGGACCTTCTAATACAAGGTCCTTTCAATCATCCAAATCTAATTTCTCTGAGACTGACTGCATGGAGATTGAACGCTTGATTCTATCAAGGCGTGGCTTCTCCGAGTCAGTCATTGATACCTTAATACAGGCACGAAAGCCTGTCACCAGGAAAATCTACCATAAGATATGGCATAAATATCTTTATTGGTGTGAATCCAAGAATTACTCATGGAGTAAGGTTAGGATTCCTAGGATATTGTCCTTTCTCCAAGAGGGTTTGGACAAAGGATTATCAGCTAGTTCTTTAAAAGGACAGATTTCTGCTCTGTCTATTCTTTTGCACAAGCGTCTGGCAGAGGTTCCAGACGTCCAGGCATTTTGTCAGGCTTTGGTTAGAATTAAGCCTGTGTTTAAAACTGTTGCTCCCCCGTGGAGCTTAAACTTGGTTCTTAAAGTTCTTCAAGGAGTTCCGTTTGAACCCCTTCATTCCATTGATATTAAACTTTTATCTTGGAAAGTTCTGTTTTTGATGGCTATTTCCTCGACTCGAAGAGTCTCTGAGCTATCTGCCTTACAATGTGATTCTCCTTATCTGATTTTTCATGCAGATAAGGTAGTTCTGCGTACCAAACCTGGGTTTTTACCTAAGGTGGTTTCTAACAAGAATATCAATCAAGAGATTGTTGTTCCATCATTGTGTCCTAATCCTTCTTCAAAGAAGGAACGTCTCTTACATAATCTGGACGTAGTCCGTGCCTTGAAGTTTTACTTACAAGCTACTAAAGATTTTCGCCAAACATCTTCCCCGTTTGTCGTTTACTCTGGACAGAGGAGAGGTCAAAAGGCTTCGGCAACCTCTCTTTCCTTTTGGCTTCGGAGCATAATTCTTTTAGCCTATGAGACTGCTGGACAGCAGCCCCCTGAAAGGATTACAGCTCATTCTACTAGAGCTGTGGCTTCCATCTGGGCCTTTAAAAATGAGGCCTCTGTTGAACAGATTTGCAAGGCTGCGACTTGGTCTTCGCTTCACACCTTTTCAAAGTTTTACAAATTTGATACTTTTGCTTCTTCGGAGGCTGTTTTTGGGAGAAAGGTTCTTCAGGCAGTGGTTCCTTCCGTTTAATCCTGCCTTTTCCCTCCCATCATCCGTTTACTTTAGCTTTGGTATTGGTATCCCATAAGTAATGGATGATCCGTGGACTGGATACACTTAACAAGAGAAAACATAATTTATGCTTACCTGATACATTTATTTCTCTTGTAGTGTATCCAGTCCACGGCCCGCCCTGTCCTTTTAAGGCAGGTCTAAATTTTAATTAAACTACAGTCACCACTGCACCCTATGGTTTCTCCTTTCTCGTCTTGTTTCGGTCGAATGACTGGATATGGCAGTGAGGGGAGGAGCTATATAGCAGCTCTGCTGTGGGTGATCCTCTTGCAACTTCCTGTTGGGAAGGAGAATATCCCATAAGTAATGGATGATCCGTTGACTGGATACACTACAAGAGAAATAAATTTATCAGGTAAGCATAAATTATGTTTTTTTTTTAAATCTACACTACTGTTACACCATATATGAGTTGCACTGGTGTGACACTGTGCCCTGGCAGGCACTGAAACGCACACGTGTGAAGGAAACTGACTGCTATTATTTAACACAGTTAATTAAGGACCACTCAACACAGTAGATTTGCATAATCAACAAATGCAAGATAACAAGACAATGCAATAGCACTTAGTCTGAACTTCAAATGAGTATTAGATTTTTTTTCTGACAATTTTAAAAGTTATGTTTTTTTCCACTCCCCCTGTACCATGTGACAGCCATCAGCCATTCACAAATGCATACACGTACCATGTGACAGCCATCAGCCATTCACAAATGCATACACACTTATTCTTGCACATGCTCAGTAGGAGCTGGTGACTCAAAAAGTTTAAATATAAAAAGACTGTGCACATTTTGTTAATTGAAGTAAATTGGAAAGTTGTTTAAAATGGCATGCTCTATCTGAATAATGAAAGTTTAATTTTGATTGAGTGTCCCTTTAATGCAAGATTTGACTTGATTTATCAGAGCTTCAATGGCCTTGAGTGCCATCGGGACATCTGAAGCTTGCTGCGATCGATCAGGGGATATACTAGGGTCCAGGGGAGTGTCAGGATAGTCAGACAAGGATTCATCTTCACTACACATCTGAAGAGTTTCTGTTTTTTTTTTCTTGTCTGTGCTTTTAAAGAAGGTGCTCACCGTGCTGGCAGTACTATTAGATTGTATGTTTCTATCCGTTTTTGCATTTCTTTTCTGCGCCATTTTAAGGTCAGGGTACCAAAATGCACCTATCAGATGAGGTAACTCATTGTCTCTATTCAAGTATCGAAAGTTCAAATTCCGAGGTCAAGCAGTTGTAAGATAGAGAGTCTCTTTACTATGTTTCAGCAGGGCTGAATTAGCAGATGTGCAACATGCGCAGCAAACCCACCCTTTAGAAAAACACTTTTAGGTAGGGTTTATAATATCCTGAGGGGGTGCTTTAACCACAAGTGTATAGTTGCTTCTTTACGCTCCCATTAGGAACAAGGTCCGCTTATCTTGACCAGCTCCCAGAAGCTAGCATATTGTAGGCATATCTAGATAATTATGTGATAACTTGACTCATTGTTTAGAGATGATTACATGGAGTAGGCACTTTTTTATAGTTATATTGTCGTGTCCATTTGCTAGCTGGGTTTGGTGTTGATTTTTTTTTTTTAAACATTCTAACTGCTTGTGATATAGTGCTGCGTATCTCTGATCTCTTACCCCAAAGATGGCGGACAGTGGACGTGCACTTCTCAAACAGACCGCCAAGTGCTGATGACAGCCGGAGCTGTGCCCAGTGCCTCAAATCAATTTTCAGCGGCACGTTATGCTACTCCGTAAGCTCAATTACTGCAGGTAGGGAGCACTCCGCTCTTCCACTCCCTAGCGTGGGCACTCTAGGCAGGCTTCATGTGCGGCCTACACCGCTAGTCAATACAGGGTCAAGTATTGCCAAATAGGCTGGCCGGACACTACGATCAGTTCAGCAATCATTCCCCAACTGATGGGAGTTGTCACTCTGGCTCTAGATCCATGCGATAGTGACCTGAAGGAAGGCTCCGTCTTTGCCGATGCTGGAGCTCTAGTGTGGTGCGGCCATCTCAGACGGCTGCACGCTCCACCCCCGCCTGTTCATTTTTATTGTAACTCAGGGTGCGTGTTCTTTTCGCACACTATGCCCTTTCACAGAGAAAATATATCCTGTAGCATATCAGTCTGAACCTGCCCAATGACAGTCCAGCACCGAAATACCAGGCAATTCTTCTCTGAACAAGAGAATCAACAACCCCAGACGATCGTTTCGGCCTTCTGTGGGCCTCGTCAGTGAGGTGCAGTTGTATCTCTCTAAGGGCATGTGTGCACGGAGTCCACGTCTGGTTTCCTTATTACCCTTAGGGAGACCCAAGAGTAATTTGCATAAATATTAGAAGAGGCATGTGTGCACAGAGTCCATATATATATATATTTATAGTCCTGGGACAGAATCCTTTACATGATTCCCCTTGCTGTTTGCACGCGTCAGCTTTTTTGGCGTGCTTAGTTTAAATTTTCCGAGTCGGACTTGCACAAGTCGGATTAACACTTGTTGGGTTATTGCAAGTCCCTTTAGTCTTATTATAGTATCTTATAGTAACTTTTTCACTTTGGCAGGTTTACGCACGTAGGGTTAGCACACGTTCGTCCTCAGTTATGTGCACATTAGGCTTTGGGGCGTTAAATCCCTTATAGCTGGCAGTTTTGTTTTGCATGTTTCTTAATTCTTATGAGAGTTATCTTACCATTGGATGTGATGTTAATGTCTCCTGCTTTGTTTTGCAGTTCGGCTTAGCGTGCAATGTACCTGTGAGTGTATTTAAAATGTTACTTATGAGGGGGTAAGTGATTTCCATTCCTCAAGAGCTTTGTTAGGGGGTTATAGTTTTTATTTCATTGTTTTGTCAAATGCTATAATGGAGTTATCTGATTCTGTCGAAAATCTACCCTAGAAACTGAGTCTCCTGAACACCTTTTTACCATTAGGTGTGCTTATTGTAAAAAAGCTGAGGTACCTTTTCCATCTCATTTATGTGATTTTTGTTTAGAATTATTAATGCAATCAGACCAACCTAATGCTGTTTCTTTGAGTATTAATGCACCTTCTGTTTATTCATTAAAGGAGAATATTAATGATGTTTCACCTAATGTTAATTTTTTTTTATCAAGGCTGCAGTTTCTGAGGCGCTGGCTCAAAAGGTGGATAATAAACTGCTTTCTTTGAAAGTGGTATTTCTCTTGGCTATCTCTTCTGCTAGAAGAGTTTCTGAGTTACCTGCTCTTTCTTGTGATCCTCCTTATCTGATTTTTCATCAGGATAAGGCAGTTTTACACACTACTTTTGACTTTTTGTCTAAGGATGTTTCTTCAGACAAAATTAGCAGCAAGATTGATGTCCCTTCTTTTTGTCCTAATCTCAAGAATAGTTGTGGGAGATATTTGCATAATTTGGACATTGTTAGGACATAGAAATGTTACATTGATACCACTAAGGACATTAGACAAACTTCAATTTTGTTCATTCACTTTTCTGTTTCTAAAAAAGGACAGAAAGTTTCTGCTGTTTATTTGGCCTCTTGGTTGAAACTTTTAATTCACAAGGCTTACTTGGAGGCAGGTCAGCCTTCACCAGTAAGGATTACTGCTCATTTTACTAGGTCATTTGACACTTCCTAGGCCTCACGAATGAGGTGTGAGTTTACCAGATTTGCAAGGCAGCGAACGGGTCTTCTTTGCATAATTTTACAAACTTCTACCATTTTGATGTTTCTTTTGAGCCAGCCTTTGGTAGGAAGGTTCTTCAGGCAGTTGTGCATTAAAAAAAAAAAAAAAGACTGATAAATCAATTTTTTTTGGCACATCTTTTTTCCCTGCTCCTTTTATGGCTCGTATTTCTTTTTCTTACCTCACTATGCTTGGCTATACTTTAGACTGAAGTATGTGTGAGGGTGGAGGGGTTTTATAGGGCTCTTGGGGTTTGGGAATCTTGCCTCCTCCTAGTGATAGAGAAGAGTAATTCCCAAGAGTTATGGATAGTGGACTATCACCACCATGAAATAAATGAATTTATCAGGTAAGCATAAATTATGTTTTTCTAGACCAGCAGAGTGGCTGTTATTAACTTCATTTTTAAACTTTTGTCCCTCAGAGAAATGTAATAACTATTTACTTAGATAACAGCTCCAGGTTTCAAGAAGACAATCTCTCTTTCTCCACTAAAAGGTAGTTGATTCCCATTGGCATGCAACCCATTTTAGTAGTTCTGCTTTTGCAACACTTGAGCCATATACGAAGCACCAGCCTGTCAGATTGTTTATATCTAAATTGATACCAACACCAACCTCTCTCTTTCTCAATACCTCAGTACCGTTCTGTAATGGAAGATAACTTCTATTTGGCACACTTTCTTCCTTTGACCTATCTACCATGTGCTGTTAAAATGGCATGTCTCCACTGCATACCAGAAACCACAACCGGCAAGGTACTCAGTTTACATGACATTTTTAGTTTTTGTTAACATTTTTTCATCTTTCATTTTCTTCCGTTGCTGTTATTCAACCTATTTTTGGAGAAGAATATAAGAGGTATATTGATGACCTCCTTTTAATTTGGGAAGATTCTGATTCAAACAGTGAGACATTTTTTAAAGCACTTAATTCAAATGATGTTGGGCTGTGCTTCACCTATGAAAGGAACACATATCAGATAGAATATCTGGATCTGGTTCTTCTGGGTACAGATAAAAAGATAGAAACCTATTTACAGAGGAAACCAATAGCAGGCAATATCATACTCCATACAAAAAGCATGCACCCTAGGCATACGAGATTTGGGATTCTGGAAGGGGAATTCATCAGGTTAAAAAGGAATTTTCACTGAAGAAGGCTTTGAGAGATAATCTAAGGACGCTAAAGTAAGATTTATAAACAAATGTTTCCCTCAATATCTAATAGATAAGGCCTATGATACAGTGAATGCTATTGAGAGGAATTATATCTTATATAAAAGTGGGAGGAAAAGGAGAGATGAACTAGCGAATATGTCTGTGTTTGATACTAACTATAGCAATCAGTTTGACGAAATCACAAAAATTATTAGGGAATATTTGCCTATTTGAAGGGTGATGAGGATCTTTACCCTTGGGTATTAAATGGATGTAAATGTGCTTCCAGGAGGAACAGAACCATGGGTAATATCCTGTCTCCCAGCGAAATTAGACAAGACAAAAGAGATGGTAGCAGTTGGCTACAGTGCAAAAGACACTATAAATGTGGAACGGGCAGATGTAAAGTATGTGCACATACAATGGTTGGGAGCCATTTTGTTGTATATTTAATCTCCTGTATTTTGTGTAATAAGCAATACGTAGGTCTTACCACTAGGGAGGCTAGGGTAAGAATTAGAGAACATCCTTATGATGTAAACTCACTCTCTCCAAACTCACAGGTTGCTTTGCATTTTAAGGTGGAACATGATGGTAAAGTTGATGACCTTAGATGGCAGATCATAGAACAAGTTAGGGCCCCCTGGAGAGGTGAAGACAGAGACATGATGCTACACAAATGTGAAGCATTCTGGATATTTGAATTAAAGACAAGGACCCTAAGAGGTCTCAACATACAAAGTGATCTTATAAACTATTGGCAATGATTCTAGATAGTATTTTCCCTAGAGCTTGAGTTAAGAAAGTTGCGATTCATTACCTTCTCGGTGTAGGACAAGCACTAAGGGCGACTGAGGGTTAATAAGAGGCTGGATTTGACACATCACAGGCAATTATGTACATTTAAACGTACTGTTTAGCCAGGTGTAACATGGTCTATGAGTAAGGCATGAGCTTAAACACGTAAGATCGCTGTTACACCGGCTTCTGTTTGTGGTGAACTTTTAAGCATTGGAATAAAAGCTATGTTTTAAAATTTCTTACATCCCCTGCCGTGCTTATTTTGGATTTTTTTTGCACCTATAGTTTTGGGAAATTTATAGCAGTTTGCAGGGGTGACTAGTAAGAGGAGGAGCCTGTTAGTGGGGCAAAACATATGCTTTGTCTCGGCCTGACCTGTTATGTGGAGTTCTGGTATTGAACTCTGTTTAGGGGATTGTTTGTGTAATTGTTTCCTATACAGTCTAAAAGAACCATCCTTTTTTGCCAAAATAACTAAGGAGTGAACCCATTATGTTGGCTTATGTACACGTTCTATGACTTCTAGTTTTAAGAGGTGGTGTAGATCTTTTTAAGCTTATCTCTTAAATCTACTGGTACTTTACGTGCTGCATGAATTACTGGTGCTGCTCCAGGTTTTAAAGTCATTTTATATTCAATAGGGAACTTACCAAGTCCAATAAATACACCCTTGTAGTCCTCTAGCAAGGTAGTAATAATGCTTTTTTTCTGTAATTGCAAACAGTTTGTTGACCAGCCCTAGCTGTTGTATAGACTGTAAACCAAGTACAGGAACTCTTTCTCCAAGAGCTACAACAAATGTGTGTATTGTTTTTGTGATATTATGATGTAGGGACAAAGTGCATTGTCCCACAGTAGGGATTTCAAGTCCATTATATGCTCTCAGTATTTTATTTTGTCCTGCAGTTTTAGTCTAGGCTTTAGTCTTGCCCATAGTTTCTCATGAATGACATTAGAATCTGCTCCAGTATCCACTTTGGATGGTATCACTGTACCGTAAGATGCCACTTTTACAATCCATTCTTTATCAGGCATAGACACCTTCTTCACCATATCTACAAAAAGATCACCCTCACCAGAGGTATTTGTCTCAACTGCATGCAGATGTGTACCTTGCTTACACTGTGTCAGTTTTTTTTCCCCTGCTTTGTTTGCCATGTGCTGCTGGCAGCCATTTTACTCACCTCTCTTGCTGACTCTGGTGCATAGTGTGTGATGCTGCTCATTTCCTGCACGTCCTTTTATGACCAGACTGGTGTATATCATCCGTGTGAGACAGGTTACAGTCTAAGAATTGTGATGTCATCACTTATTATTTAAAGGGCCTCTGTTTAGTATGCTTTGCCCTTGCGTTGTCTCAGACCTGTTTGTGAGTTCCAGTTCCTGTGTATTACCTGGCTGTCTGACGTCCCATCTGGTTCCTGATCCCTGGCTTGTTCCTGAATCTGCTGTTCTCCTTGTTCCTGATTCCGGCTCGTCTGAGTACTCGCTTTGGCTCCTGACTCGGATCGTCGGACTATTCGCTTTGGCTCCTGACTCGGCTTGTCTGACTACCAGCTCTGGTTTTGACTCCTGACTTGTTATTTGACTTGTGGACTTTTTATTATTTTTTGTTATTAATAAAGGTGTGATTATTTTTTTCACTTCTCGTCTCAGTCTGATTCCTGGCACCCTGACATTATGCAAGGGCCATGAATCCTGATGGTGCTAATAATCCATCTTTACCTACCATAATTTCCAGGATGGATGAACAGGATCACCGCTTGGATCAATTTGCACTAGCCTTGCAAACCCTGCTGACTCGCACTGCACATTTGGTCCAAAGTGTCCCACAAGTTATGGCTGCTCCTGTTTCCGCTGCTGCACCTAGTCCTACCAGGAGCATGTCCAATTCTGCACCTCTACCTCAGCGATATGGAACAGATCCTATTCAGTGCAGAGGATTTTTGAACCAGATGGGCATTTACTTTGAGATGTTACCTCAGGCGTTTCCCTCTGACAGAGCTAAGGTGGGATTTCTCATCTCGTTACTCTCTGACACAGCTCTTGCCTGGGCTAATCCCTTGTGGAAGACTAATAAACCTGTGATTTCAAATTATCCTGAATTTGTGGCCTCCTTTCGAAGGGTATTTGATGTTCCGGCTCGCTCCTCCTCTGCTGCTAAACGACTCATGTCCATTCAGCAAGGTACAAGATCTGTTGCTCAGTATGCCATTGAGTTCCGTATGCTTGCCACAGAGGTAGGTTGGAACAATGAAGCCCTTGTTGCCGCCTTCTTTCATGGGCTCTCTGATGCGATTAAAGATGAAGTTGCTGCCAGAGATTTACCAGAGGATCTCGAGGCATTGGTGTCTTTTTTGATCCTAATTGACATCAGACTCAGAGAGAGGCCCTCTTTCAAGGAGTGCTTGTGGAAGCCTCCTGTTCCATTGTCTCCTACTTGTTCATTCCCACCCATGCCTCCTGGTCCCGAGTCACCAGGTACTGCTGATCCGATGCAGTTGGGATTCACGTGTCTATCCATGGCGTAGAGGGGCTTTAGGAGGAGGGAGGGGCTCTGCCTCTATTGTGGGTTACAGGGCCACCTTTTGAAGTCTTGTCCTACACGGCCAGGAAACGCTCACACCTAAGGCCCTGTTGGGGGCAGACCTTGGGTGGTTTATCCTCGTCCCCGGAACTGCTAAAGGAGAAACCTTTGGTCATGGTTGTCCTTTCCTGGGTGGACTCCCAGGCTCTTGTTGACTCTGGTGCTGCGGGCTATTTCATTGACAGTGCTTTTGTATCAAAGCACTCCATTCCTGTTTTGCCTCGGTCCGTTCCGCTTGCTATTGAGGCCATTGATGGCAGGCCCCTTCAGCCCGCACTCGTTACGAAACCGCTCCGTTATCCATGGCTGTTGGGGCTCTCCATTTTGAAACGCTCCAGTTCCAGGTGATAAATTCTCTGCATTTTCCAGTTCTGGTTTATCCCTGGCTCCAAAAGCACAATCCCAGTCTCTACTGGCGCAGGTCTGAAATTTTGTTGTGGTCTCTGCAATGTTTTCTAGATGATTTACTCTGTCTCCTGTCTAATAGAGGTGTAACTTGCCTTCCTTTTGTCTCTGCTGACTGGGATTTCCTTTTTTCATTCACCACTTCCTGAGTGCTGTTTTTATGCATTACATTACTAGTTGTTTTCTGGTCTATTCAGCAGACTGACATATTAAGATAGCTTTTTGCAGTGTCAGGTCACAGTCCCTGAGAAGCCTCTCACATGTTTTGTTGTTGTTGCAGCCTATAACAAGTCTGGCTCTAATCAGTGATTCTTGCAAAGCACCAACATTACAAGAACTGCTTTTTAATCCAAGGTCAGTAACAATCTCTTCTGTGGTTGCTGTACAATTAAGTTAAACACAAAACGCTCATAAGTTTAATTTTTCTTGGGGAGTGCAATATGTTGTAAATTTCTCCATAACAAGCTCATAATTATCACAATCCGTTTCTGATAATAGAAAACTGTTATACATGTCTAAAGCCACTGTCCTAGCAACAGCTAAAAGCAAAGCTACTTTATGATCATCTGGGATTGAACAGGGGTTTGTGGCACCCATATACAGTGGAAATCTGTGATTAAATGTTCCCCACAATTCTTCCGAATTCCTCACAAACCTGAGCTCTGGTTTTGGTTTGAGGCTGGCAAAACTGGCAAGTTATTTGCTCTTTTGCTGTATGATGTTGCCTTGTGACTGCTCCATGCTGTGTATCCATGTTGTATTATTGCTGTAGTTCAATTCCTGGAAAAACGTTCACTCCTGATACCATGGGGTAGATTTATTAACTGTCGGACAGTGGATCATGTCCACCCAACATCACTAAATGCCTACAGCATACTCGTGAAATGCTTGTGCAATGCCGCCCCCTGCACATTCGCGACCAATCGGCCACTAGCATGGGGTGTCAATCATCCCATATCTTACAACCGCTGCTTCTTAACTTTTGTTTCTGGCAAGGCAGAAGGCTTGCGCGGAATAAGCAGCATCCTCTGCTTTATAAATATACCCCCATATGTTGTCTGCTTGTTTCTATTACTGATGATGACAGAGACAGGCTGCTTTTCTACAATCACTCTATTACATTACTGGATATAGACAGCCCTAACTTGGCTTCAATGGTACTCTTCCTGTTTCCTGTGTCTCCTGCCCCTTAAACTCACTTCCTGTAGCAATGATATAATGCAAATTTATTGCAAACTATACTCAACACAAGAGGGCGCCCTAAAAGTGTAGTCCCAGTCTCAGTTGAGACTTCTGAGACCCCAAGATGTGCCTGCATGTGACCCATAAAGGCTTTAATGGACACCTGATATCCCTAGTTGCACTTCCTGTTAGTTACACTAAACAGCATTAATTAAAGGGACAGTCTACTTGAACAATTTTATTGTTTAAAATAATAGATAAACTGTCAAATGCACTGGGATAAGAGACAGCCTTCAATGGATTAGAAATCAGTTTATGAGCCTTACTAGGTTACTGAATAATGAAAATTAAATTTTGACTTGCCTGTCCCTTTAACCTTACTTTGCATAAATATATTTAATGGTTGACTGCTGATCCTTCATATAAATTATAGAAGAGTTTCACAGACAACTTTAAAGACTGAAGCAACACCTGACAGGTAAGCTAGTTTCAGTTAGTCTCCATGGAAACAGTTTCTTTCATTTGTGTAACTAATAGCCAGAATTGCCTATAGCTGTGGGTTGCAGGATCGGCTAAAGATCATACAGACCAAAGAAAGTCAGAGTTATATTCTCTAAAGCATCAATCACACACTCTGTTATCCGCCTACATATTCCTTTCACACATGTTCCTATGAAAAGTGTGAGGACAAATATAATATAATTATTTTTTTATAATCAAAGAATGTGTGAATTTGTATTTGTACACTGTGTTCTTTGATTGCATCTACAGGGAGTGCAGAATTATTAGGCAAGTTGTATTTTTGAGGATTCATTTTATTATTGAACAACAACCATGTTCTCAATGAACCCAAAAAACTCATTAATATCAAAGCTGAATAGTTTTGGAAGTAGTTTTTAGTTTGTTTTTAGTTTTAGCTATTTTAGGGGGATATCTGTGTGTGCAGGTGACTATTACTGTGCATAATTATTAGGCAACTTAACAAAAAACAAATATATACCCATTTCAATTATTTATTTTTACCAGTGAAACCAATATAACATCACAACATTCACAAATATACATTTCTGACATTCAAAAACAAAACAAAAACAAATCAGTGACCAATATAGCCACCTTTCTTTGCAAGGACACTCAAAAGCCTGCCATCCATGGATTCTGTCAGTGTTTTGATCTGTTCACCATCAACATTGCGTGCAGCAGCAACCACAGCCTCCCAGACACTGTTCAGAGAGGTGTACTGTTTTCCCTCCTTGTAAATCTCACATTTGATGATGGACCACATGTTCTCAATGGGGTTCAGATCAGGTGAACAAGGAGGCCATGTCATTAGATTTTCTTCTTTTATACCCTTTCTTGCCAGCCACGCTGTGGAGTACTTGGACGCGTGTGATGGAGCATTGTCCTGCATGAAAATCATGTTTTTCTTGAAGGATGCAGACTTCTTCCTGTACCACTGCTTGAAGAAGGTGTCTTCCAGAAACTGGCAGTAGGACTGGGAGTTGAGCTTGACTCCATCCTCAACCCGAAAAGGCCCCACAAGCTCATCTTTGATGATACCAGCCCAAACCAGTACTGCACCTCCACCTTGCTGGCGTCTGAGTCGGACTGGAGCTCTCTGCCCTTTACCAATCTAGCCACGGGCCCATCCATCTGGCCCATCAAGACTCACTCTCATTTCATCAGTCCATAAAACCTTAGAAAAATCAGTCTTGAGATATTTCTTGGCCCAGTTTTGACGTTTGAGCTTGTGTGTCTTGTTCAGTGGTGGTCATCTTTCAGCCTTTCTTACCTTGGCCATGTCTCTTTGTATTGCACACCTTGTGCTTTTGGGCACTCCAGTGATGTTGCAGCTCTGAAATATGGCCAAACTGGTGGCAAGTGGCATCTTGGCAGCTGCACGCTTGACTTTTCTCAGTTCATGGGCAGTTATTTTGCGCCTTGGTTTTTCCACACGCTTCTTGTGACCCTGTTGACTATTTTGAATGAAACGCTTGATTGTTCGATGATCACGCTTCAGAAGCTTTGCAATTTTAAGAGTGCTGCATCCCTCTGCAAGATATCTCACTATTTTTGACTTTTCTGAGCCTGTCAAGTCCTTCTTTTGACCCATTTTGCCAAAGGAAAGGAAGTTGCCTAATAATTATGCACACCTGATATAGGGTGTTGATGTCATTAGACCACACCCCTTCTCATTACAGAGATGCACATCACCTAATATGCTTAATTGGTAGTAGGCTTTCGAGCCTATACAGCTTGGAGTAAGACAACATGCATAAAGAGGATGATGTGGTCAAAATACTAATTTGCCTAATAATTCTGCACTCCCTGTAATTTTAAAATGCAGGCATCCAACGATAATGCATAGCTCCCAACATTTGAAATAGCCAAATAGGGAAACTTTTCTTCCCCCCCCCCCCCACTAATAGAACTCCATGCACACACACACGGCCCATTACTACTCTGCCAGCACACATATACTTGCAGCATCACTTTAAAAGAGAATAAAATCAGTTATGATACACATAATTGCTGTCACAAAGACAATCAATGCAAAATTTTGAAATTTACCAAAAATATTTAATATATACAGAAACATACAAGATAAACACATTGCAACTGAATACTTCTATCCAAAACAACAACACACACACAACTCCACACTCAATCTCATTCAACACAGCCAACCCCATACACACTCCAATCAAAGACAGCAACGTACACACACAACTCCACACTCACTCTCATTCAACACAGCCAACCCCATACACACTCCAATCAAAGACAGCAACATACACACACAACTCCACACTCACTGTCATTCAACACAGCCAACCCCATACACACTCCAATCAAAGACTGCAACATACACACACACACAAGTCCACACTCACTCTCATTCAACACAGCCAACCCCATACACACTCCAATGAAAAACAGCAACACACAAACAACTCCACACTCACTCTCATTCAACACAGCCAACCCAATACACACTCCAATCAAAGACAGCAACATACACACACACACACACAACTCCACACTCACTCTTATTCAACACAGCCAACCCCATACACACTCCAATAAAAGACTGCAACATACACACACACACACAACTCCACACTCACTCTCATTCAACACAGCCAACACCATATACACTCCAATCAAAAACAGCAACATACACACACAACTCCACACTCACTCTCATTCAACACAGTCAACCCCATACACACTCCAATCAAAGACTGCAACATACACACACAACTCCACACTCACTCTTATTCAACACAGCCAACCCCATACACACTCCAATAAAAGACTGCAACATACACACACACACACAACTCCACACTCACTCTCATTCAACACAGCCAACCCCATACACACTCCAATCAAAGACAGCAATACACACACACACACAACTCCACACTCACTCTCATTCAACACAGCCAACCCCATACACACTCCAATCAAAGACAGTAACACACACACACAACTCCACACTCACTCTCATTCAACACAGCCAACCCCATACACACTCCAATCAAAGACAGCAACATACACACACACACAACTCCACACTCACTCTCATTCAACACAGCCAACCCCATACACACTCCAATCAAAGACAGTAACATACACATACACACACACAACTCCACACTCACTCTCATTCAACACAGCCAACCCCATACACACTCCAATCAAAGACAGCAACACACACACACAACTCCACACTCACTCTCATTCAACACAGCCAACCCCATACACACTCCAATCAAAGACAGTAACATACACACACACACACACACAACTCCACACTCACTCTCATTCAACACAGCCAACCCCATACACACTCCAATCAAAGACAGTAACATACACATACACACACACAACTACACACTCACTCTCATTCAACACAGCCAACCCCATACACACTCCAATCAAAGACAGTAACACACACATACACACACACAACTCCACACTCGCTCTCATTCAACACAGCCAACCCCATACACACTCCAATCAAAGACAGCAATACACACACAACTCCACACTGACTTTCATTCAACACAGCCAATCCCATACACACTCCAATCAAAGACAGCAACACACACACAACTCCACACAGATAACCTCATCCATACAACCACACACACTCTCATCCCACACAGCGAACCACATACACACTCCAATCAAAGACAGCAACACACACACAACTCCACACAGATAACCTACTCCATACAGCCACACATAACTCCACACTGACTCTTATCCCACACAGCCATCCCCATACACACTTCAATCCCAGACAGCCACACACACACACACACACAACTCCACATAGATAACCTCATCCATACGGCCACACATATCTCCACACTAACACTCATCCCACACAGCCAACCCCATACGCACTCCATTCTCAGACAGCCACACACACATACACACACACAACTCCACATAGATAACATCATCCATACAGCCACACACAACTGCACACTCACACTGATCCCACACGACCAACCCCATACACACCACGTACACAGAACCCCACACAGATAACCTCATCCATAGGGCCATTTACAATTCCACACTCACTCTCATTCAGCACAGCCAACCTCATACACACTTCAATCCCTGATAGCCACACAGACACACACACATACAACTCCACACAGATAAACCCACACACACTCCCATCCACAAAGCCACACACACAACTCCACACTTGCTCTCATCCCATGCAGCCCCATACACAATTCCATCCCCCACACACATACACAAGATTTTATGGTTAAGGGCCCCCTTAACCCCATTTCTAGTCCCACACAAATCATGCTCCACCCACCCACTACTTGCTTCAGCCAGGTGTCTCCCAGTTATACAGATATGCCCAGGTAAGACCTCAAATTTAATAGATAGCCTATGCAGTCTCATTATGGGCCAGATTATGAATGGAGCGCAAAATTGGGCTTGGGTAAGCGCAATATTTGCCCTCCTCTCAGTAATAGCAGCGCACACAAATGTGCGCTGGTATTACAAGTTAGCCGCGTTCGCATTGCATGGAAGCTTTGCACTCCCTAGAGCATGCTTCCATAGGCTCCAATTTGAGCTTTGTTCTCATGCCGTTAGACATGGCTAACAACCTAGTGCAGCGAAGGGTGTAAGTCAAAATATATATGTATATGCTTAAATACATATATATTTATGTGCTTATATGTGTATATACACATATTAACACATAAATATATACAGTATGTATATAAGCAAAAACATATATATTTACAGGAATAACACAGTCCCCATAGACCACTGTGTAAAAGCACTTTTACTGGCTGCCTTTATTTTGGTAATTATATGCCTGTTATTATTATATCTGTGAAACATGACTCCAGAAAACTCCCAATACATCAGTAAATTGGCGTCACACTGAAATGGTTTATTATATGGCTAAAAGAAAATTGTAATGTGCATTAATTATTTATTTCCCCTTGTTTTATAGTGTATTGTTTTACTGTGCAACAGAGAGGACATCCTGTAGTATCCCAGAATCTCAACCTGCAGCATTCTTCTCAGTGATTGCTTGATTAATGTAGGAGCTCATTGATCTCTGTCCCTAACTGGTAGCAGCAAAACAGTATAACTTCTACTATTTCAATTTGTTGAATGCTTTTCATTTTTTGAGCTATATGTCATTACTTTAAATTACTTGAAAAATTATTTTTTCCCCCCCTCCACGTTGAAATCTGAAACTATAATCCTAACAGGATTTATATTGGTGTTTGCCACAAAAACTGCTATGTAAAATATGTTTTAGTATGTCACCGGGATGGGATCTAAGTTGAGGTAGCACATAAGAAAATTAATCTTAATTATTCACACACACACTTGCCTTTGTCCAGAACCATTATCACATTAACATTAACCTCTTGGCTGCCAAAGAGCTTTACAACATGGTTGCACAGGGTGTTAATGGTTAATGGTGAATGGTTCTCCATTCACTGTCATGCATATGATACAGTGTCAACCAAGGGGGTTAAACCCTCATTGCTGATTTTTATTGTCTCTTTGAATTCTTTATCTGCTTTGTCTCTGAGTAGTTCTGCTTACCTCTTTTGCTAAAAAAAACAGTAAAGAATGTTGTCTCAGAAAAAGCAGCAAACTTCTCACTGTTTTCCGGGAGAGGCTAGGTCAGGTCAAACAATAAAAAAATGCACCTACTTATTCTGTCTCTCAGCTGCAGACTCTTCTCTGAGAGTCTTTAGCCTTGGTGATCACTTGCCTGTTCCCTCCAAGTATTTCCTGCACATGCTGACCTCAGCTAGTAAACCGAATTACAGGGTTATGGGGAGAGACTATTTTGTCTAGGATGGGGAAAGTCAGTATGCTTGGGAAAGGGCATAATGTTGTGCAATGTACAAAGTCAAACTGGTGGAGGGCCAGCAACTCATAAATTAAATTTAAAAACAAAAAACGTAATAATTAATTTTCTTCATAAATGGAAAGAGTCCACAACTGCATTCAATACTTTTGGCAAATAAGAACCTGGCCACCAGGAGGAGGCAAAGACACCCCAGCCAAAGGCTTAAAGGGACACTGAACCCACATTTTTTCTTTTGTGATTCAGATAGAGCATGGAATTTTAAGCAACTTTCTAATTTAATTATCAAATTTTCTTCATTCTCTTGGTATCTTTATTTGAAATGGAAGAATGTAAGTTTAGATTCCGGCCCATTTTTGGTGAACAACCTGGGTTGTTCTTGCTGATTGATGGATAAATTCATCCACCAATAAAAAAGTGCTGTCCAGAGTCTGAACCAAAAAAAGCTTAGATGCATTATTTTTCAAATAAAGATAGCAAGAGAACGAAGAAAAAATGATAATAGGAGTAAATTAGAAAGTTGCTTAAAATTGCATGCTCTATCTGAATCACAAAAGAAAAAAAATTGGATACTGATATTGAGTTTGGTCAACTTTCTGATTCAGATTCTTCGTCCTGTGAAGAATGGGATTTGGCCCCATTGACTCAGGTCAGTCAGTTATGTTCTTTAGACCGTCCTAGAGTGCCTTGTTCCTCGGGCTCGGGGATTCAAGAGACTGCTGAGCCATTCGACTCGGGGGGCCCTGTCCTCCGGGAGGCGAGTTCCATACCGCTCCCTACTGCTACACATGCGCGTAACCCAAGTTATGTGTTTCCCTCCTCAGAGGGTGGATTGTTCCCCCACGGAGGTTGTGGCATGTTTTCTCTTTTATATACTTTTGGCGCATGTGCATCTGCAAAGTCCAGATGTTTATTTGTGATTGTGCTTGTGTCTGATGGCCCCAGGTCTCTCGGCTTCTGCGGGTATAACTATTCCTGAGTGTTGTGCCTAAGGCTCGCCTTAGTGTTTTACTCAGACACGTTTTTGAGCTGCTTGGGGACCCTATCCTTCTTGGGTATGGGACTCATCAGTCTCCTCCTTCGAATGGCTCAGCTCGTTAGACATGGGGGGATGAAGTAATCTCCTTTAAGTCTTGTTTTGAGATCCTTCCCAGTTTTGTTGGAAGAAAAGGGTTTCCATTAGGCTGGTCCTACGGACCTTCTGTTCTTCTTGTGCGTTAACCTTTTGGTTGCCCGTTATTTTATTTAATCCGGTTAGGATAAATTTTATTTTCGTTTCATACTATGTTTCCTGCGGGAACTTAAAAATATCTGGCAGTTAGGACCCTGGTTGCAGGCTGGTCCTGATTGGGTTCAGATCTTCTGTCTCGTGGCTTAGTCAGACAAGTGGTGCCTATTATGCCTTGCTTGTCAGGCGGGGGTGCCGAGTGCTCTTAGCTTTATTTTATATTTATTTTATAAGTTTTAGCCAAGCATTCTCAAGAGGACTTACGGGTCCGTGCGGCTCTCGGGATTGTTTCAGTCCTAAATAGCCATCTCTTTGGTGACTGGGTCAGTGAATTTTACTGCGTCACTCTCTGTTGCTTCCGATGCCCTCGGAACCTAGAGTATTTCTTCCCATGTGGGGGGAAAATTAGAGGGTTTAGTGCCTCTTTTCCGCCGGTCGGGGCGGTGTTGCTTTAGGAAATTGTCCATTTTGGACTTGTTCCTTTAGTGGTCCTCTTCTTCATTGAGACCTCTTGGATTTTGTCCATTTCTCCTTGTGGATGGGTCACTTTCGGAGGACTTGGATTCCCTTTGGGAGTTGGTTGTTCCTTTTCCGGGACATTAGACAGTGAGGTCTTTTTGGGCTCCGGTTAGGGGTCCTTTCCCGGTGTTGGGAATGCTCTGCATCTCCTTCTTGGGATAGAAGAGGTCCTAGTGGTTTTCCACTCATATGGTTCAGGTATTGCGATCCAGGTGGCATCCAAACCCATGTTTTACTGTCCTCTGACTTCGAATCTGAGGTGATGTGGAGGCTTGCTGTTGCTCTGTTCGGGTGACTTCTCCTCACTGTTCCCCTTGTGTATGGAGCTCGTGGCTAGCTGGACAGCTAGCTCAGCATACTAATGCTCTGTGGCTAATCTGTACTGTAGCAAATCGAGGGTTGCCAGTTTGATCCCCAGTGAGGTCTACTCAGCCTTCCTCCTTTTGAGGTTGATAAAATGAGCAGCACCTTGTGTCCCTTAAGGGGGATTAGCCGTGCTTTTTTCATGTTGCTTGGACGCCTGTTAGCTCTAGTGTCCTTTTATGGCCTTGGCTCTTTGGACTGTTGGGCTCCTGCAAGGGCTTCTTGATCTTGTTATCCGGGTTATTCTGGATTTTTCCCTGGGAGGTCTGTTTTTTTATATCAAACGAGGAATTTATGTTCCTGGAAGATTGTTTAATCTAAACATTTGTGGGGCCCGGGCTTCTGTCCTGATCTTCTGGTTGTCGAGGGGGATTGTGGATCCTGCTGTGGGATGTTACTGGACCTATGATCCTAGGACTGGCCTGGGGGTTCCAGTTTCCGGGGTACTTTGGCTTAGCCCTTGTTCTGGCTGTTCGGTTTTACAACTTGGCCAGATTTACTAAGAGCCGGGGCTCCTTGGGGCTTGTCTTGTACAGACGATACGGTTCCCTTGGGATAGCCAACTAATGTGACCTGATGGTGGGCTTTCCTGCCTAGCAAATAGAAGGTTTGCAGTTGCTCAGCTGTCACTTTTGCGCCTGTGTGTGTGCTAGCACAATGGTGTTTTAAGGGTTTTCTTTCTCCGTGTTTATCAGTGACGTGGCCTTGTGTCCTCTCGGTTCTTCCTATGACTTCCTGTCTTATGGGCCAGTGTTTATCGACGCTCTCCTCTTCAGGGGGCTCTTTGTCCTCCTTACGGAGGTGTGGTTCCTTTTTTAGGGGCCTCCCTGGTGTTCGGGAGGTTGGAACAGATGTTTTATCTGGTTCGAGGATTGGGCTGCTCTTTGAGTTGTTCCTTTCCATCTGGGGAGCTGTTGGCTCCGTATTGAGACTTAGTCAGGTAGCTTTGCTACATCTCTTTGGGTCTAACGCCTGCTCGATTGTCTTTAGGTTGAAGTGGCTTTGTCCATTCTTCTGCCCTTTTGGGGGCAGGTCTTGGGGTTCCTTTCTGTTCCCTTGCTTCAGATTTGCCGTTGCTTGGGCTGGTCCGGCTAGGTGTAGGATCTGAGATCCGTTGTTTATCCTCAGGTCTTGTGGATGCCAGTGGACCTTTTTGTTAGAGGTTCTGTGCCTCTTCCCCTTTGAGATCTGTGAGTAGGTCTGGCAGCCTGGATTGCCTAGAATATGGAAGGAATAAAGAGGGTGACTCCTAGTGCAGATCAATTAGGTATTACAAACCCACTAGCTGTTCCCAACAAATGGATACTCACAGAGTGTTTTGCACACTGTAGTGCAAATGGAGCATACTAAGTATATTGTAGTGACCCAGTGCACATACAAGCCAAGGTTGTTCAGCCTTGATTGCCTGGAGTGTGTCCTCTGCCTTGGAGGTTGGGCACTCTGCTAGTTTGTTTGGCCGCTTTTTCCTTACAGAGAGTTTTCTCCGTGTCTTCATACGAATGTCAGCGTGTTACTGGACTCAGATGTTTATCTTCTGAGTTTGCTACTTGTAATTTTTCTGTTTGCTCAGTCTCTGAGTTCTGACGTTTTGAGGACTTTGTCTTCAGCTGTCTTTTCGGTGCTGTTACACAATATTTGGGAGATGTTTCTTCTCCTTGGGGATGCCCGGTTGCTCCTTGTGGGTTGGGCGTCATCTCCCCTTGTTCTCGGAATCCATTCGGGTCTCTGTGGACTTGGCCTTCTTTTGAAGGGGGCTTTTCCTTTATTGGATTTTGCTCTACCTTTTGGGTATCCCTTTGGTTCACCCTTGTCCTCTCTTTTGGTACTGTACTAGTAAGGGTTGTGTGAGGACCGACTGCTGGGCGACGGTTCTCCTGGAGAAGTGTTGGCTCAGTGAGTCTGCTTTGTGGTCTCTAGTTAGGCCTTTGGACTATCTGCGGGTCAGTGTCTTTGGGGCACAGTGTCCTTGGGACCTTTTCCTTCTAGTTTTTTTGCCCGGCTCCGACGAAGCAGGGTTTGGTTGGGTTGTGTTTTTTTAAGGCCTGGTGCCCTCAGAATGGGCTGCCTATTGTACCCTTCCGTTTTTGATTACTTTTGGGTATTGTTTTCCCAAAAGTAATCAATGCAGCTGTGGACTCTTTCCATTTATGAAGAAAAACTTAAATTATGCTTACCTGATAATTTTCTTTTCTTCAGATGGAAAGAGTCCACAGCTCCCCACCCTTATTTGTTCCGCGGGGCGTCTCTTATTTTTATTCTTCTGGCACTTTTTCACCCTGGTATTTCTTCTACTGTTCCTTGTTCCTCGGCAGAATGACTGGGGGATGAGGGAAGTGGGAGGAGTATTTAAGCCTTTGGCTGGGGTGTCTTTGTCTCCTCCTTGTGGCCAGGTTCTTATTTCCCAAAAGTAATGAATGCAGCTGTGGACTCTTTCCATCTGAAGAAAAGATAATTATCAGGTAAGCATAATTTAAGTTTTTATGGTTCCATATTTAAAGAGAACTATGGTAGACTTGCCCCCCCCCCCCCCCATCATCTCTTAAGTTCTTTTTACTTCATGGTCATGCAGCCAATGCAGTGCAAAAAATGATCTTCTTACCCAATCCGGTCTTACATGGAACAGATGGTTGTTTTCTACAATGTGGTGTATGCAGTGCCCTCATGTTTTAGAAATACATTACCCTATACATACCCAGTTATAACTCAAACTAAGCTTTTCACTCACTCTGTGTCTCCCATGTCCTTTCCCTGTACTGTGTTAGTGGTTGAAGTAGGTTAGCGTACTCAGTGTGGCTGTCACTATACTGAATTCTCTAGCCATCTCTTGGCTGGCTTGCTGAGCAGCATTATTCCATTACACTCTTTCTCGCCCCAACTAGTGATGTCACACCCAGCTTGAAAATGCCAGTGTTAAAAAAGGTAGCACTACAACTTTAAATCAGGTGCTCTCAGTCCCCAGTGGCACCATGTGGACGGTGACAGAGAGATGACAGGCATGCATGGGGCCCCCTCAGCTGGTGACTGATTGCCCACCAGATGAGTCAGTTTGCTCCTGGTAGGGACAATGCAGGACTAAAATCTGTGTCCAGTGGGACAGTAGAACAGACCTCAGAAATTGGGACTGTCCTGCACAAATTGGGACTGTTGAGAGGTCTGATAATGCGCCCCGTTTTGTCAGGATTGTACCATTGCTTTAAGAAATAAAATGTGGACCTATATTGATAAGCCCTGTTGCCCTATAATACTCAACAATGTTACAAACACTGCTGCCATGAAACTAAACAACTTGTAATTACAAGGCATTTCTGATATATTTCTCTAGTATAACATATTATCCAAGCCTGAACATTTTTAAAGCAGATTAACTTTTATGCAGAAATTGTCTTTCAATAGGCAAACTTCACCAACCACTTATTTGGAATAGCCAATGCGAGCTTGAGTCTGCAGATAACAAGGCTATCATTGGTCATTATGTTAGTATAGAGTGCATTGTTTTGCAGTTGTTACTTGTTAAATCAATTAGAGAAAGATATGCAGCAGGGTTACCCTTGGCAAGTCTCATCAGTGTGCATTTTCTGCTCTGACAATTTGTAAAGCCACACTTTTATTTTTTTAGGTAAATTACATGAAAAGGGTTAAAAGTACATGAATGCGGGGGGCGGAGCCAGCTATAGATGAAGTAGGACGCATAATCTATGGGCTCCTGAGGATCTTTTAGATATGGTGATATAAAGCATACATTTTAGTACAGTCTCTGACCCATAACTATTTCTGGGATGAGCAGCCATAGTGGAGACTGATCCGATAATACTTTAAGTGCACAACACAGCATTTATTTGGACCACAGACACTCGCGGTGACCACGAGGTAACAGGGGCTGTCGGCCTCACAATCGCGGCTTGGTGCAGGAAGACCACGAGACTATACAACTAGACATGGAGGATTTCTATACACAGGTATGGAGGCTGCTTGGCAAATTTGCAGAAAAGGCGCAGCTCAACCTCGTTCACCCGAACCTTGTACATGGCACAGAGCTTACAAGAGAAGTTGGTGTAAGGGGGACAAAGGCAGATAATATGGCCTACGCAGTGATTGCAGATAATGTTGATACAGCGGACTGTAAGTTGGAGCTCGTCGGGGAGAGTGTGTTACCTCCTGTGGTCTCGCGGTCAGCGGCACTACTTGCAGGTGGTCATCTCCTGAGGGGCGCAGCGGCAGTGACTCTCTCTACACATGAAGCGGTGACCGAAACACCATACCAGCCGGTTCACTCTCTCATTGCCCCATACGCGGATCCTACGACAGCTCTTACAACTCTGAGCTATTCTTCACTAAATGAGCGAGGGGAGCTGAGTACCTCCATGTCACCAATGGCTCTGTCTTTGAGGTCCATCAAACTAGTACGGGGTCAAGGATCATGGACATACACTGTGACTTTGTTTGCAGCCTCATGCTTTGGACCCTACCGTAAGACAAACGACAGTGAGTGGCCATATCTGTGGGGACACACTAAGGCTGGAGTGGGCTAACAACTGTGTACCGGCAAATTGACAGCCCATATCCACCACAGCCTCACTATTTCTTATTTACCGCTTACTGGATCGCTCTGAGTCTGAACATTTACCCTATCATTGTCTAATGGGACTGTTTGTCACGCACCTATATATATCCTACTTGCTACCGTTATACTATAGCCGAAGTAATCGGATCTTACAGATAATAACTCTAATACTCAGCACAGTATATACTGGATATCTTCTTTTTTATATTTTAACCACCTTACTAAGTGCATATTTGTTGTTTTCCATAAGTTTACCTTTTTTTTTCTCGTTTTGTTTTTCGTTTGCGCCAATATGCAATCTATGTACCCTTTATTTGTGTGTCACTCCAAACACTTCCTTTGATATAACTGTACATGCTTATGTTGACATGATCTAACTCCATCTTATATAAGACATGTGGGTGGGAGGATTACTAATATTAGATCATTGCTTCTTGTAGCTGCCTTAGATTTACTAATGATGGTTAGAACCTTATTTTCTAGTTAATTTTCCCTGTATAGTCCCAAGCAGTCCTTCTATCTAACATAATAGGCATTAAAAACGTTTTCCCATTAACTCAGGGATAGTTAAGTTATCATCCATCTGAATTACACACTTGTGCATATACCTGCTTTACTTGCTGTCTGGGCATAGGGCCCATGCCCAGGCGCCGGAGTTCTGCACATGTTATGTTACAATCTCTGCTTATAGAGTTATGTTTTGTACATCTATATACAATGTATGTTTTCTCAGTGCATCTCTCCTGTTGTTACTGTACTGACGTGTTCAGAGATGCTATATGTTCTATTAGTTAGGTCCTGCTGTTGTATGTACTTCTTAATCTGGCAGAATTGTGAATGGGGACATATAGAATACTTATAATGTCTACACATTACATTAGTGCAGCTGTACAGTGGGTTTATTTCTTTCAATACAGTACAGACGTAGCCAGCGGCCGAGGCTGCGTCCTAACATTTGGTATGCTCCACCTTGCAGTTGTTTTGTAAGGCCCAATTGTTATGTTTTGCTGTTTTCACTTTAATGCTACAGCTTCATTGCTGTTACCTAGGTCACATAGATTGAGTAATTTAATCCTGCCTCAACTTCAACTTTAGATTCCATGTTGCTCTGGGGACAATTTTGTAAAGCTATATGTATTGCACTTTAAGCTGGTCCCATCCTAACTACTATAGCCTATTTGTGCCCTAGCATACAATCTATGTAAATATCCCAATTTTTTTTGTTCCAGAGCATGATCTACTCCAAACATATCACCTTTATATGATTCCCACAATTACATCCAGACCCCGTGCCCTACTAAGTCTATTATCTTTGGCCCATTTGTTAACACTCCAACTTACATATAGTCCTTGCCTAAATGATACCAACAATTCAGTAAAAGGGCCTAGAATACATATACACAGCTTCCTTTACACGGTTTTTAGAGCAGGCAGGTCCTGCATCATTGTTATTCCCTTTTATGTAATATGGCGCTTTACTTAAATATTTGGTCTAACATACTCAATTTACCACCTCCCCCCCCCCCCCCTTAATATATCTCCTATTTCAGGAGAGTGAATTATGTGGTTTCTCTACCCAATACCACACCTTATTTTTCCTTGTTATAAATATGTCTCAAGCATGTTTTATTCTTTTTCTCTCCCATGGTATCCATTCGTCCAACCATGCTCTATAGCTCTAAAAATATTTCAGTACCTATGTATGCTCAAACATGTTTCATAACTCTCTATCTCCCCCAGGATATCTATACACCCAGACATGTTTTGTAGCCCCAAAAATACTATAGAATCTATATTTACTCAAGCTTGTCTTACTCCTAATCTCTCCCATGATATCCACTCATTCAGGCATATTAAAAATAAAACAAAAAACGAGGTTACTAAAGTGAGATCCAAGAGAGGTCTCGTCATTCCATTACACCTTCCCCCCCTGTTAGATATGTTTCCTTTTTATAGGTCCAAGAGTGACCTATTAGATTTGCTTTGGAAGGGTTCCTTTTCAATAGGCATCATACATTTAAGTTTGTCATGCATATCTGTTTACTATTTCATTGATGAGCTGTGCATAAGGTTTCACATACCATTATAGTACTAATTTTGAAATGTATATCATCCTTCTGTACTGATTGGCATTTCTTTTTGTTTGATTATACTGTTTGTAAGCCTAACTTAAGTACCTCAATAAAAATATATTTAAAAAAAAAAAAAAAAAAAAAAAAAAAAAAAAAAGTACATGAATGCATTTTGCAGTGTTATTTAATGAAACATTTGATATAAAAATTATTAGTATCCCTTTAATTTATAGATTAGAGCTCAGATTATTCTTTTAAAATGCACTGGTATCAGTCTGCAAATTAAAAACAATTGTAAAGATTTGAAAATTCTAAATGGGTACTTTTTATTTTGCTTTTCTTAATCTAACTATTAAAATACATTTGTGTGTTTTTTTTTCCTGCATTCATTTTTTAGCCACTAGCTGGCAGTAGGCTTCCAAGATTCTTTTATTTTTAAAAATAGTTACCTGTAGTATATTCTCAAATCCAATCTTAAAACATAAAAAAAAGATTGGGAAAAAAAATGTAATTCAACTGTAATATTACAGCAAATATGACAGTGTCACATAAAAGCAAAATACAATACGACAAATTTCTCAGATATGAGGCAGCTTTCTTGTCTCGGTTGAAGAGTTTGAAGACATTATAGTTAATATAGCAAAGGTGAGATACAAGAAGAGTGTGTACTATTTTTCTTTTGCAAAATGGATGCTGCTGCTATACAGAGAGTTTTTTTGGAAGAGATACATAATTGTGTAGAATAATTTATAACAGTGAATAAGAGGAGTTGTAAACAACAGAGTGGTTGAGGTTTGGGAGAGGGAAACAGGCTAATGCTTAGATTGACATTAAACAACAACAACAACAACAAAAACTAGTCTATTGGATACAGCCCACAAGCATAAAAACAATTTATTTATTTTCTCTTTCAGAAAAGGAACATCTGTTGATATTTTTTTTTAAATGCTATTGTTTAAATGCATTATATAAAAACAATTATTTAAATGTTCCATTCCCCAGCTTTACACAACAAACATCTTTATATTAATATACTTTATAACATTTAAACCTCTAAATTTCTGCCTGTTTGTAAGCTACTACAGACAGCCTCTTATCACGTTTTTTATTTGCTTTTCACAACAGGTGACTGCTTGTTCATGTGAGCCATATAGATAACATTGTGTTCTCTCCCGTGGAGTTGTGCATGACACTGCACTTTTTTGCTAAAATGCAAGTCAATAGATAATAAATAGCCATGTGATCAGGGGGCTGTCAGAAGATGCTTAGATACAAGGTAATCACAGGGGTAAAAAGTGTATTAATATAACAGTGTCGGTTATGCAAAACTGGGGAATGGGTCATAAAGGGATTATCTATATTTTTAAACAATAACAATTTTTGAGTTGACTGTCCCTTTAACCTTTTACATGTGTATGACAACCAGCTGTCATCGTGCATCTATACTGCAGTGCAAGTGATGACTATGGGGTACATTTATCAAGATTGCTGCTCCTTAACTACAATCATCCCGATCAAATACGATCGGGATGATTGACATCCCCTGCTCGCGGCCAATTGACCGCGAATGTGCAGGGGGCGGAATTGCTCACGCATTTCACTAGAAATGCTTGTGCAATGTTAAATGTCGACAGCATATGCTGTCGGCATTTAAAGATGCAGGGCGGACATGATTCGCTATAGGGAATCATGTCAGCCCGGGGTATGATAAATCTACCCTTTTGTGTCATTGTTCTGGGGGTGTCTCCCTTCCGATCTGTATTCTGGGGACCTCTGGCACTGCAGCTGGGGAAGGAGACTGCAGTCGCCTCTTCTTGGCTGGCGCCGGTGATGTTACAAGGAGGTGTTATACAGACTGAGCCATGGCACTGGGGATGGCTTTGCAAGTTCGTATCTCAGCCCCCAGACCACTTATTGGGAGATGCCCCTGTAAGTTGCACATGATCACCTTAAAAACAGCGATTATCTGGAGCAGCATCTAAAATACTGTTTAACCTGAGGGGCCTCTAGTGGAGCACACCCCCCCATTTGGGTTAGAGGGACAAGGTACCCTTCATTTAAATGAGAAGATTCTCCCCTTTCAAATTGGGTCCCCTGTGCAAGCTGATTGTCATAACATGACAAATAGCTCTCAGCATTGGATCTATTTTTGTGGTAGTTCTTTTTAAGAGGCTTTTATTACCCCCTCACCATAATAATATATCATACACACCCACATTTGAAGGGTTGAGGTCTCAAAATTAAAATAAGGAGTTTTATGTCCATTTAGCTATAAAGCGATCACCATAGTAAGAATCATAACCTGGCAGTAACTGTGAGACTCATTTTATGGTGTTGTTGTTATGGCTCATAGATCCATGTGTCTCTGAACAAATACACATTTTCAGGGATCAAAATAAATAGGAGAACTGGATGAATGTAAAAATATTTGGTATGTTATAAAATTATATATTGGACTTTTGTAGAACTATTTAAAAAAAATAATAATTCTGTGCTTAATGTTTTCGGACAGGGGTAGGATCATCCATATATTGTCAAAATGGGCTAAGCCACCTCTCTGGGAAATAAGAATTTTGTGTAACTTTAAATGAATTTAATATTTGTATGTTTAGACATTTTATAAAGTGTAACATGGTACATAGTGATTTGTACTTCTCAGTTTATATAGGTCTAAAATCCAAAATATTGTTGTTTAGGGAAAGTGAACTGATGCTAAATGTGGAGCAATCAAATGTGTGTTTTGAAATATTTACAAAATGGCGACTCCTGTCCTGTTATTTACTATGTACACCATACAAAATGACACACAAATGTACAGGTATACCCCGCTCATACAGCGGGTTAGGGACCGGAGCTCCGCTGTAAAGTGAAAACCGCCTTAAAGTGAAACAAGGCAGTTTTAGCTTTCTTTTCACTTGCCAGTGTGTTTAAAAACTTAAAAACATGTTTGAACTGACTTATATTAGGTGTACAATAGCGCTAAGTTTAGTTTAACACTCGCACAGCACAGTATTCAATAAATACTGTACCTGTAAAATAGTGACAATTTACTGTAGTAAAATTTGCCAGAGTATAGCACTGAGACACAGATTGCACTGTAATGCTGTAAACAGTGAACTGCGCATAACAAAATGGTGCCAGTCACTTTTCTTGCAATCTCACGATGATTACAGCACTGTTTTAAAATCCTTGGAGGTTGAACTTCAGCTCCACAAAGCGCTGTATTAGCGAAGCACTGTAAAGTGAAGCGCTGTAAAGTGAGGTATACCTGTATTTATTTATATTGCATTTCATATGGCGGCATTTCTCTTATTAAAATATTTCTGCACACTAAAGTTATTTTCTAAAAATACATGGTCTTCTGAAAAATATGAGGTTTAGTTTGTGTGGATACCTTACAAACAAAAGTGAAAATGTATTTGTGAGGGCCAAACAACTAAAAGCACCTCTAGCACAGGATTATTTAATATGGTTCAGCAACAAAAGAGATAAAACAAGGTGAAAAATGAAGATGTCATTCTGATTGGCCCATAACATACTACAGACATATTTATGCTTTATGGCTGCTGTGAATTAGGCCTGAGTGTCAGAAACATTGCAGCTTTTTGCTAGATAATTCTGCTATAGTAGGTGAAGAGGACATTATGCACTCTTGTTCTTTCAGTTTATTTTTATATCATGGTACTTTGGAGCCCTCTCAACTGTCCCTGATTCTGTGCTCTGTTCCTCTGTCCCTATTTGCAGAAATTCACTCAGCTCCACCCACAGAGCACCCAGACACACCCACAAACTGCCCAAACAAACCCACAATTCTCAGCCATCCATGATCCTACCCTCCAAACACAGCTCCACCCACAAAACAGTGACAGGGCCCCCATCACAGACAGAAGCTCACTGGCTGATAAGGAACACTTCACACAATTCTACTCCTGGGCTTGCTTCAGAAGCGTATGATTGTCAAATTTTTATTGTTAGTAAAAAAACAAAAACTATAAAAAATATGTTAAATTCTTTTTTGCTGCAAAAGAAAAGAGACAATACACTCAGGCAAGCAGGTAGTAAAAGCCCATTGCTGCAAGAACATAATAAAAATAGACTGGGTTCTCTCTATTTCTCCCACCCTCCACTGGGAGGTTTATATTTTCTTTTGCCCCTTGTTTACATAGCTTTTAAACAGCCAGATTTCAGTATAAGAGGTGGTTTCAACAGGAAAATGCACCTATTTCAAAAGATAAAAGAAAAAGACTAGTGCTGCTTATAGACAATTTAATACACTCCACCAGATAAAATGGATCATTGGGATCTCATTAAAATGGAAAACCTTTTACAGTACCACATCTATTTGATTTTACAGTCTTACAAAAATTTACTTTATCATTGTATATATTGGTTTAATGTTTTACCCTTACGTAACTTTAAATGAATGTTAACTATTTATATTCTACTTATATTATTTTTTTAATTTTCTTCAGAAGAATATTTTGCAGGTGCTGTGAAATTATATGTGATACTGTATTAGTCTCCTGTAACCATGTAGCATAAAAAAGTGTTAATTAAAAATTATTCAACCCCCTGGGACTTAATAATCCTTCATTAGAGGATACATTTAATAGCGCTGCAAATACCAGGTGCAGTAATTTGTGCTACATCCGCAAGTCTTATAATCATATAAAGGCATTTATGTCTTAAATATTAATGATTATGAATAATATAGATAGTAACTGTATATCTATAGGATTATGCATATTATAAATGCAACTAGTTAAAGGGATACTAAACCCATTTTTTTTCTTTCATGATTCAGATAGAGCATGCAATTTCAAGCAACTTTCTAATTTACTCCTATTATCAATTTTCTTTGTTCTCTTGCTATCTTTATTTGAATAAGCAGAAATCTAAGCTAAGTAGCTGTTCCGTTTTTGTTTCAGCACCCTGGATAGTGCTTGTTGATTGGTGGCTAAAAATGGGCCGGCTCCACTCCAAAGGCATACATTCTTGCTTTTCAAATAAAGATACCAAGAGAACAAAGAAACATTGATAATAGGAGTCAATTAGAAAGCTTAAAATTGCATGCTCTGTCTGAATCATGAAATAAAAAAAGTGGGTTTAGTATCCCGTTAACATGTCCCACTATAATATGCTCTGTTTCACATGAACTGGGATTGTGACTTCCTCTAGTTTTGTGGAACACAATATCATAGTCACTATAGTGCTTTGCAGTGTGACAGGATGCAGATTATTATCTCGAGCATAGGCCTGGGCAAATTCTCTTTTATGTTAAGTCCGTTTTGGATCTAACCTAGAATCTTATATTAAAGGGACGGTCTACAACAGAATTGTTATTGTTTTAAAAGATAGATAATCCCTTTATTATTCCCTAGTTTTGCACAACCAACACAGTTATATAAATACACTTTTTATCTCTGTGATTATCTTGTTTCTAAACCTCTGCAAACTGCCCTCCTATTTCAGTTCTTTTGACAGACTTGCATTTTAGCCAATCAGAGCTAGCTCACCTGAACTCCACGTGCGTGAGCACAGTGTTATCTATATGACACACATGAACTAACACCCTCTAGTGGTGAAAAACTGTCAAAATGCCCTGAGAGAAGAGGCGGCCTTCAAGGGCTTAGAAATTAGCATATGAACCTCCTAGGTTTAGCTTTCAACTAAGAATACCAAAAGAACAAAGCAAATTTAGTGATAAAAGTAAATTGGAAAGTTGTTTAAAATTATGTTCTCTATCTGAATCATGAAAGTTTATGTTGGACTAGACTGTCCCTTTAAAGCCCAGATGACATAATTAAAATGACATAGAACCCAATTTTTTTCTTTCATGATTCAGATAGAGCATATCATTTTAAACAACTTTCCAATGTACTTTTATTATCACATTTCTTTGTTTTCTTGTTACTGTTTGTTGAAAAGCAGGAAGGTAAATTCAGGAGTGTGCACGTGTCTGCAGCACTACATGGCAGCAGTTTTGCAGCAGTGTTATACATTAGCAAGAGCACTAGAGGGCAGCACTATTTCCTGTCATGCAGTGCTCCAGACATGTTCACGCTACCTATCTAGATCTCTCTTCAACAAAGAATAACATAAGAAAACAACACAAATTTGATAAGTAAATTTTAAAAATAAATAAATTGTATTCTCAATCTGAATCATGAAAGTAAAATGTTGTGTTTCATGTCCCTTTAATTTTCTTCCTTAGTATCGAGTAGGTTTGCCATCCAGCCAGTATTTTACTGACATGGCAGGTATTTTTAAGGTTCAGGTTAAAGTTAACAACAAAGATTTAATAAAGAAATAAAGCAGCTATTATGGTCAAACTTCTTCTAAGTGTGTTGGACTCTAATTACAAACAAATGGTCATTTAAATCAGTCCTAGTGTCACGCTGCGCCGCACTAGCCGTTGCTAGGGGCGCGGCGTCTCCTTCCCGTCTCGTTGCCAGGGGTTGTGTCGGATCCGGATGCGTGCAGCGCTGACATCATCGCCACACGCTCCTCTCTTCCTGATGTCATCCCATCACAACGATCTATCACTGCCCATGCATAGGTGTTACTTTGTGTGCTCCTGGGTGTGATAGATCGTTGTTTCATTTAGCCTACTCATGTATGATCCTTGCCTGTCTGACTACTCTGCCTGATATACCCCGTAATTACTGGATTGATATACTGTTGCTGAATCCTGCCTGTCTGACTACTCTGCCTGCTATAACCCTTAATTACTGGATTGATATACTGTTGCTAATCCCTGCCTGTCTGACTACTCTGCTTATTAACCCCTGTTGTTCTGGATTGCCTATTTGTTGCCGAACCCTGCCTGCCTGCCTGACCATTCTAGTGGTGTGCCCTTGGACTGCTTTACTGTTGCCAAATCCTGCCTGCCTGACCATTCTAGTGGTGTTCCCTTGTACTGCTTTGCTGTTGCCAAACCCTGCCTGCCTAACCATTCTAGTGGTTTGTCCTTGGACTCCTTTGCCGTTGCCGCTGGGGACTGTCCTGCCTGTGGTGAGTTCCGCCTTCCTCATCTTACTAACTTTCTCTGCTCTGGTATCTTCTGTATCATTCCGGCTCAACGCTGCGATAACAAGACTACTGGCCGAGTTCGGTCTGATAAAGGAGTATCCCACGAGCATTACACCTAGGCGCATTAGTTCCTGATTAATGCTGTATAATTATTTTATGCCGATAAATGCTAATGAGCTTGGCCAGTATCTTTTTTCCAGAAAAGGTGGCAACCCTTTTATCAAGCCTAGGTCTAATTCCTCTCAAGACAAAAAGTTTTATGATTAGGCATTAGAACACACATTTTCATGGATATGATTGCTAGTATTAAATGGGTCACCTTTTAGTGGGATTATTTAACTTTAACTGGAGCTTTTTGTAGTATTTTAGATTTGTATAGGTTGAACTCGATGGACTTCGGTCTTTTTTCAACCTCATCTACTATATTACTATGTTACTATGTAAGGTCTGTTTCCTCATGTTGTGTACTTAAAACATGTGGTTTTTTTGGAATACGTTTTGGTATTTGTAATATCACACTTTGCAATTTAATGATTTGTTATTATTCCTGATTGCAAGTTCCTATTCATTTTAAATAATTAATTACTTTAGTTTTGACATTATCTTTTCCAAATTATAATTGGAAGGCATATGCAAAAGTATTTTATCCCCTTAGTGATCAGACCATTTTTTTCTTACCGTTAAGGACCAAGGCTATTTTTACATTTTTGCAGTGTTTGTGTTTAGCTGTAAGTTTCGTCTTACTCATTTACTGTACCCACACATATTATATACCATTTTTCTCGCCATTAAATGGACTTTCTAAAGATACCATTATTTTCATCATATCATATAATTTACTATAAACAAAAAAATATAAAATATGATTAACAAATTGAAAAAAACACACACTTTTTCTAACTTTGACCCCCAAAATCTGTTACACATCTACAACCACCAAAAAATACCATGCTAAATAGTTTCTAAATTTTGTCCTGAGTTTAGAAATACCCAATGTTTAAATTTTTTTTTCTTTTCTTGCACGTTATAGGGCAATAAGTACAAGTAGCACTTTGCTATTTCCAAACCATTTTTTTTTCTTCAAAATTAGCGATAGTTACATTGTAACACTGATATCTGTCAGGAATCACTGAATAACCATTGACATGTATATATTTTTTTTAGTAGACAACCCAAAGTATTGATCTAGGCCCATTTTGGTATATTTAATGCCACCATTTCACCACCAAATGCGATCAAATTAAAAAAAATCGTTAACTTTTTCACAAATTTTAGGTTCTCACTGAAATTATTTACAAACAGCTTGTGCAATTATGGCACAAATGGTTGTAAATCCTTCTCTGGGATCCCCTTTGTTCAGAAATAGCAGACATATATGGCTTTAATATTGCTTTTTGGTAATTAGATGTCCACTAAATGCCGCTGCGCACCACACTTGTATTATGCCCAGCAGTGAAGGGGTTAATTAGGTAGCATGTAGGGTTATTTTTAGCTTTAGTGTAGAGATCAGCCTCCCACCTGACACATCTCACCCCCTGATCCCTCCCTGACCCCTCTCAAACAGCTCTCTTCCCACCCCCACCCCCCAAGGATCACTCCCATCTTAAGTACTGGTAAAGTCTGTCAGTTTAAAAATAAAAGTTTTAAAAAAAAATATATATGATATATTTTATTCAGTGTAGGATCTCCCTTACCACCCAACCTCCCTGAGCCACTCCAAACAGCTCTCTAACCCAGTGATTTTTAACCTTTTTTTTGCCGTGGCACACTTTTTTACATTAAAAAATCCTGTGGCACACCACCATCCCAAAATTTAAAAAAAAAACACACATTGTAGCCTAATATATATATATATATATATATATATATATATATATATATATATATATATATATACACACACATACATACACACAAACACATACTGTATGTATTGTGCTGTTATGCCATGCCTCCTACAAACTACCCCTGCACTGGGAGTAAAAAAACAAGCAAAGTTTAAAAAATATGTCACACTGTTGTCAGTCTGCCGTGGCACACCTGAGGATCTCTCACGGCACACTAGTGTGCCACGGCACACTGGTTGAAAAACACTGCTCTAACCCTCCCCCTCTACCTATTTGCCGCCATCTTGGGTACTGGCAGCTGTCTGCCAGTACCCAGTTTGCACTAAATTAGTCATTTAAAAAAAAAAAATACTTATTTTCCATAGTGTAGCTGCTCCCCATCCCCCATAAGCATACTACCCCCCTCCCAGATCCCTTTGCATGCACGGATCCTACATAGGTTCCCCCTCTCCTCCTTCACCCTCCTTCCCACTCAGTGCCGGGTGGCATAGCGTGGCGTAGCGGTCCCACCTGCTCCTGCCCCCTTCAGGCCGGCTTCCCATCCTCCTCCCGCCTCCTCCAGCGATGGGCTGCCCAACCACCTCCCTCCAAGCCCTCCCATGCCACCAACATCAGCACCATAGCTGGCCGATGCATCGGTAGCTGCCTAAAGGGTATTGCACAATGCCTCAATATCGAGGCATCGCTGCAATACCCTGAGAGCAGCTGGAAGCGATCACAATTGTTTCCAGCGCTCAGTTTCACTGAGGACGTTCTATGTACATCCTTGGTCCTTAACTGTTGTTTTTTTTTGAGGATGTACATAGCATGTCCTTGTTCCGTAAGGGGCTAAAAATATCTTGTGTCTTTATTCTATTGTTGAAATACAAACACAATTACTCCAATCTTTCCTTGGAACCTTATCAGTTTATGACCATCTAAAGGCTGTCTTTCTTCATATTTTCATACATCAAGATATCTTCAAGTTCCTCAGGTTTAATTTAAAAGAATTTTCAGGATAATGCATTTGGCTGCACTGTAACTTCCAAAGTTGCAGCTGTCAACCTAGTGTTAATTCCAGTAGCATGATTTAAAAGGACAACTAACGTCAAAATGAAACATGATTCAGATAGAGCATGGTATTTAAACAACTTTCCAATTTAATTCCATTAACAACACATGCACAGTATAGATAAATCAAAATAGAGGGCGCCACATGGTGCAGATCAGAAGGTAAATGATATTACAAGCAAAGGTGGACAAAAGAATCCTACTCACGAGATGTAAAGCACAAATGTGCAAAACCAGCAATCCGGAACCACTTGTCGTCCGGTAGACCAATGGAAATGATCACAGGGGCGGGTCCTCGTCTCACCAGGGAGAGTCCAGGGATGCCTGGGGCAGGAGTCAGTCAGCAGAAAAGATATCCAACAGTAACCAGTCCCACACCTCAAATGACTGACTCCTGCCCCAGGCATCCCTGGACTCTCCCTGGTGAGACGAGGACCCGCCCCTGTGATCATTTCCATTGGTCTACCGGACGACAAGTGGTTCCGGATTGCTGGTTTTGCACATCTGTGCTTTACATCTCGTGAGTAGGATTCTTTTGTCCACCTTTGCTTGTAATATCATTTACCATCTGATCTGCACCATTTGGTGCCCTCTATTTTGATTTATCTAGATTCCTTATCCTTGTGTCGTGGCGTGACACCTTAGAGGAGCGGCCTTTCTGTCTGGAACATCTCTCTTGGAACTTCACATTACGGACATTAAGGACTTTGCCTTCACATGCCATCCCATTTCGGATGACAGTTTGTATATTATAGATATTATTGTATAATCTTGCCTACAGTCATTTATAGACCCTTGCATTTAATTCATCTACCTGTTTTCGTTTGTCACTCCTAGGCGCCTCTTATAAGTACCTTAGTGATATTAGTTGTTACTAGAGTACTAGTCTGCTTACATGCACAGTATTTTTATATTTAAGTTTTTTGAGTCACCAGATTCTCCTGAGCATGTGCAAGAATTAACAGCATATATGTATATGCATTTGTGATTGGCTGATGGCTGTCACATGATACAGGAGGAGTAGAAATAGACATAACTTTAAAATGAGTCAGAAAAAAAATCTACTACTCATTTAAAGTTCAGACTAATTGCTATTGCATTGTGTTTTTATCATGTGTGTGTGTTGACTATGCAAATCTACTGTTTACTTGTCCATTAATGTAAGATCTTTGCAGCTAAGATTCCTCCATCAACTGAATCAAAATCTTAGGTTCTAGCCCAAAGGATTAATTTGTCACACAGTGCAAGACTTTCTCTCAGTTGGTGGTTGGTATAAAGCATACTCCCATTGTAGTAATTTTCTACTGTAAATGCTATGGAGACTAATGTCTTTGGTTAGGGTTAGTCATAATCTCAGAGCTAATGGGAGATGGTCTAGCCTGGAGTGTACGTGGCCAATACAATTCTGAAAATACAGTTTTTCTATCTCTGGACCTAGAGGTCAAGTCTGTTTCAGCATCAGATTTGGGTTTAATCAAACAGCATGGCTATGGTTACAAATATCAGTCAGTTATCAAGGAGGAAAAAGATCAGAAGAGGTGTTTATTTGTATTTTTCATGTGATGCTGATCACAAACATTTATTTTCAAGGACTTCAGAATTAAAGGGATAGTCTAGTCAAAATTAAACTTTCATGATTCAGATAGAGCATGCAATTTTTAGCAACTTTCTAATGTACTCCTATTATCAATTTGTCTTCGATCTCTTTGTATCTTTATTTGAAAAAGCATGAATGTAAGCTTAGTAGCCGGACCATTTTTGGTTCAGAACCTGGGTAGCGCTTGCTGATTGGTGGCTAGATTTCAACACAAATCAGCAAGCGCTACCCAGGTTCTGAAGCAAAAATGGGCTGACTCCTAAGCTTACATTCTTGCTTTTTCAAATAAAGGTACCAGGAGAACGAAGACAATTTGATAATAGGAGTAAATAGAAAGTTGCTTAAAATTGCATGCTCTATCTGAATCATGAAAGCTTAATTTTGACTAGACAATTCCTTTAAGGGACAGATGTTTTATTACTACCAGACTATTATTCATCTATGACAATCCTGTCTTCCTAAACATGTTAATTAAAACGTAAATCTGAATCAATTTGTGAAAAACTGTTTTGCAAACAATATATAGAAATGCTGTGTCAAAGACACATTAAATTAAAAGGACACAAAATTAAACATTCATGAATCAGATAGAGCATGCAATTTAAAAAATAAATAAACAAAATGAATTCCAATTTACTTCTGTTATAACTTATTATATGCACATTTTATAGGCAATAGTTCTACTGAGCAGGTGCAGGAGTTTAGTGTGTACATATACGAGTCTGTAATTGGCTGATGGCTGTCACATGATACAGTGGGCAGGTAAATGAAAGCAATCTTAGAACTTTGTTATAAACATATATCTACTGATCTTAAATTCAGAGTAAATGATACTGCATTGTCTTTTCATTCTGCATTTGTGGAATATGCAATTCTACTATTTTTATTGGTAATTGGTGGACAATTATTGGATCAGTGAGTGCATATGAATTCTATCTTTCCAACGGAAATGTAAGGAACAATTAACTTACAACAAAATTATCTGAGAAATATTAAAGCCTACAATTAGTAAATAGAATTGATGGGTTAATTGATTCTGTCACCAAAAAGTCCCTCTTTTGTAAATTGAAAACCCAGTAAATACTAACAATTGCATGGTTATTTGTATATTTAACATGGTAGTCCTGTGGTCTCCAAATGATTTATACTGACTAGTTTTGTTCCTACATTTTTCATACTGGGGAAATTCAGAGGTAGTTTTCAGCTGAATACTTAGATATTTATAGCCCTAACAACTGTCATTTTAGTTATGTTTCATGAATGAACTTGTGTGACCCTCCAAAAACCTGTACAAATACTGCATGGCAGAGAGAAAGATTTCTTCTTCAAGGATAGTCTATGCCAAATCTTTTATTATTCAACATTCTGAACATTTTTTGTACACTGCAACCTTTCCGTCTCTCCTGCCAAATGCAAACTATTCTCTGTATTTTTCACTCAATAATAAGATGTACTTCAGACTAAAAAATGCAAATGTACCATCCTGTGCAAATAGCACAATACTTGACTATCAACAGATTACAGATATACAGTGTTGTAAACTAAAAAAACAATTATTTTCTTCAAGCACCAGGATTTGTTTGTTTGTTTTTTATTTTGAGTTACCTATTGGTTGTACATTGTAATTGAAAATAATGTTTTTCATATCCACTTGTTTTTATTTGCATTTGACATTCTCTTTATATTGAAATCTTGTTGATATAATTGTTTTATTTTACTCTATTATATCTAATAGATATATTAGTTTACTTACGTGCATGATTACTGTTTAATAGTATTATTGACTATCAGTTCTATTCAAAATCAAGCATAGAGACAAATTATGCTTCGCTTCCCCAGACAAATGAATTGTTGCAAGAAACAAAATGGACACATCAGACAACCTAATTGGCTGAACCATAAAGAAGTGTTTCATCATGTAAATGTTCATAATCATGCTACAAATGTCCTCTATCTGCTTGCTGGGGAAATATAGCTAAAACTGAAGCACGTATAGAAAGAAAATCTAATTTGTTTAATGGCATGAATTCTTTGAAACACCTTCAACAACAATTATATAAAATTTTGCAAATCAAACTCTTCCCCTAACCCTCATTCTCTGAAATTCTACCAAGTAATCACTGTTGCCATGGTGGTCAGATGATAACGACCTGGGCATACGACCCCTCCTTCTTTGAAAGGGGATTCTCTTTCAAAATAGGGGTCACTTACCCCATAGTAGTGATTATTTTTGGGTTCCATAGTCCTAAAGCCCAGACACTGTTAAAAACCACCTAACAGGTAATAGCAATTTATATGACAAAAAGGGCATGAGATCTTTCATTTGAAAATGGGAAATCCTCTCTTTCATGTGAGGGATATTGTGAGTGTTATATGCCTGTCATTTGGAGCTACTGCTCCTATATAGTAAATACATTAGGTAGCTGATTTTATGCAAATCAACTACTATTGACAGGGGAATGAGTAGGGATGGGCGAATGTGCTAATTAAGAGTAATTTGGTTGGTAGAACAAATAGTCCTGTGGACATTCGTTTTGGACAATCGAATGGTGATATAAATGAAAATCCATTAAAATTCAGTTATTGAATGTTATCCCGGTTTTCAAATGTTACTTTAGTTTTCATATGTTCATTATTATATTGAATATCCATATTTTGACATTTTGAATGTAACCTTTGGTTTAACAAATACTATTCAGAAGTTCAATAGTTCATGTGGTAGGGAATTTAGTAAATTGATACATTATAGATACAAATTTGTATTTCGAATATTGCATAATTTGAATATTACATTTAAAGAGAGCATTAGAAATACAATTACAAACATATAAATTCGAATTTTTGTAATTCAACGATTGCATAGTTTGAATAGAATTATTAGAAAAAATTGAATTGAGTATTACATTTAAAAAAGCGTTAGAAATACTATTACATTAAACACATTTTAGAATGTTGTACAAACATTAAAAATTCAAAAAAATGTGTTAAAATTTGTTTAATTTTTCCCTAGGTATGAGACCCCATATTAGAAAGAAGAGGATGCGCTTTCTGCAAACTGGGGTCTCACATTCCTTAGTGTTAAAGTGGTTAACCACCTTTCTTGTGTAGTTTTCAATTAGTATACTAAGAAAGATGTAAAATATTGACTTTTACATTTGTTTCACAACAAATACACATTCAATAATGAAACACCGATATTCGTCTTGTTTTAACGAGATATCTGATAGAATGCAGCAAGAAATTTAAAGAAAACAAAGGAATAATGCAGATTTCAGCAGTATTCATTAATTTTCTTTAAATAGTTAAAAATAATTACCTAAGCGCACTCGAGTGCCTGTACCTCTTCTTCAGAGAGCCCGGGCCACACGAACAGGAGGCTTAGTGCGGCGGCTCCGAAGGTCTGCACTAAAGGAGAAGGTCTGGGCTCTGTGAACAAGAGTGGGCTAGCGCATCTTTCCAGCACGCTATTTTCTTTTTCCAGGACGGTATTTTAGTAACTACAGGTGAACTTTTTCACCTTTAGCAGTGGAACATGTACATTAATTTAACGAAAACAAATGTAAATGTTCCACAAATGGTCGCTATTTGTTTTGTTTAAAACGAGATGAATACCAAACAGCATGGGAGCCAAATATTTGAAATACAAAGTATTTTAAATATTTGGAACAAAAGATTTTGCTGAACCGAACATTTTGCCTGTGCACATGTGTAGTAAAATATCGAAGTTATTTATGTGGTGACCGATTTCGGATTCCTCTGAAAAATAATACAGCCATTGAGAAATAGATCTACCAAATCTACAATAAGATCTTGGCAATATTGTTGCTTTAAAGGCAAAATAAAGGACTTAACGGGACATTAAACACAAAATAAATGCTAGATAGAATGATGCATTCAACAAAAAAGATTAGACTGAGAATAACTTGTAAAAATCATTAGCTGTTTAATTATTGAAAAAATAAGTGTAAAGTTTTAGTGTCTATAAAACAATGGGAGCTGCCATGTTATAACTTAAATTACTTTCTCTGCTGTGGCCAATGAGGGACTTTTATAAATAGGTCACTAGAGTGTTTAGCTAATGGCTGTGTGGCATATAACAGTGTTCTGCACTTACATTTTTAACCAGAACAGAAAAGCTCACAATTTCAGAATGGATTATATATATATATATATATATATATATATATATATATATATATATATATATATATATATGATTTATCATTTTATATTACCATCTCAAAATGTTTAATGTCCTTTTAAAGTGATAGTAAACTCTCCCCTTTTTAAAAACAGTTTGAATTGTTGCCCAATCAGTGCTCTGCCCATATGGCACATTTGTTGCAACTATAGCACTGATTGGACAACAATTTAAATTCATATCTATGTAAAAAAGTAAGTTATACCCCAACTTCATTACACCTGATGAAAAAAACTCCATCCAAAATATCACTAACATTCCGGATCTGTTTCCATCTTAATATGAGGAGAGTCCACGGCTTCATTCCTTACTTGTGGGAATACAGAACGTGGCAACCAGGAGGAGGCAAAGACACCCCAGCCAAAGGCTTAAATACCTCCCCCACTCCCCTCATCCCCCAGTCATTCTTTGCCTTTCGTCACACAGGAGGATGACAGAGAAGTGTCAGAAGATTCGGAGTAGTCTCTTATGGAGGGTAGTATTCTTCTCTATGGGACTGGAGTTTTAAGTAGTCTTGTCAGCGAATGATAGGGTCTGGAGATGCAGGGAGAGTCCAGACTCGTATTAACAACTCCTAAGCAATCAGTGCCTGCTTCTATCACTCAAGTTCATATCAGGTGCTATGCTACAAGACTGTAAAACTTGAGAGGCTGTGTGTCTGTTCCACGGAGATGATTCCGGTAAGATCGTTTCATTTTATATCATATGATAACGTAAGAAGACTGGGTCACAGTGTGACTCCTTTATCTGTATGGAATCAAGGGCTAATATCTCCGGAAGGGGATTATTGAATGGGAGCTTTATACATGATTTGCTTTATTATGTTTTGCTGCAACATGATGATGAGGCTCTGGCAGATGTGGGAACATTCAGGTTTTACTTTCATTTTGGATAACTGCGCAGCCTGTCAGTTTTCTTCCTGTAGCAGGGGCGGTCCTGCATGGCACTCCATGTGACCGGGTGTGGCCTTATTAACTTCCTCTTTCCTGACCATGCAGTTTACAGGAGAAGAAGCGGTTTCTCTGTGGGGCCTGGGTCATAGGAGGTGGTGAGTGCCCCGGCCATTGGGGGTGTAAAGGTGCCATTTACTTTTTCTATAGTCAATTTTAAAAGTGAAAGCTATGGAGGACTCTGATGCGTTAGAGGGTACTCCCTCTTTACCAAGAGCCAATACCTGTTTTTATTGTAAGGAGGCTATGGTATACCTGCCTGCTCATCTATGTTCCATATGCCTTGATAAAGTAGTTATATCTAAAAAGACTAAGATGTTTAGTACAACTGAGCCATCCAACTCTTAGGGGTCTCCGTCCCACAAGGTGCGTTCCCTGCAATCATCTCCGATTACACATGCAGCTCCCCATTGCACTACTAATCCTTCGGGAGGGGTCCTCTTACCACTAGACTTTTCTGAACAGTTGCAAACGGCAGTGTCTGTGGCCTTTAGTGCTTTACCTCACCCTGCTAAGCACAAGTGAAAGGTTAAATACTGCTATTCTTCCCAGGGGTCATCTACCAACTTGCTGGATTTATCTGACACTAGAATATCCGCTGATGAAGATGCCTCTGATACTTCAGAGGAGGCACTTTCTGGGTCGGAATTGGCTGCCTCTAAGCCTCTGGCTGCGGAGGAACCTGACAGATTTAAGATAGAGCATTTACTCTTTCTGTTAAAGGAATTGTTGGCTACGTTAGAGGTTCTGGAACCAAAGTTACATGAGGAACCTTCTATTCCTAAGCTTGATAAGGTTAATGAGGACAGGGTAGTGCCACAAACTTTCCCGGTTCCCGTTTAGATGGTAAATATTATTAAGAATGAATGGGAAAGATTAGGATCCTCTTTTTCCCCTTCTTCTTCCTTTAAAAAATTGTTCCCGGTTCCTGACTTCCAATTAGAGTTGTGGCAATCTGTCCCTAAGGTGGATGGAGCTATCTCTATGCTTGCTAAGCACAACACTATCCCGCTTGAGGATAGTTCTTCGTTTAAGGAGCCCATGGATAAGAAATGAGGAACTCTGTTGAGAAAGATGTTTTAGCACACTGGGGCTTTATTTCAACCTGCAGCCGTGGTTTCTGTGATGGCTGGAGCCTCTACCTATTGGTGTGACTCTCTATCGGAGATGATCGAGGTGGAAACTCCCCTCAATGAGATCCAGGAAAGAATTAAGGCCTTAAGGGTAGCTAATTTGTTTATTTGCAATGCAAACATGCAGATTATTCGCTTGAATGCCAAGTCATCAGGCTTTTCTGTTCTGGCCCGTAGGGCTCTGTGCCTGAAGTCTTGGTCCGCTGACATGACTTCAAAATCTAGATTGCTTTCCCTTCCATTTAAGAGAAAGGTTCTTTTTGGTCCAGAACTGGACTCTATCATATCCACGGTCAGTTGGGAAAAGGGTGCCTTCTTACCGCAGGATAAGAAGAACAAACCTAAAGGACAGGGTCCTAATTTTCGTCCCTTTTATTCAGATAAATCCCAATGCCAGCAGCCCTCCTCGAAGCAGGATCAGTCCAAGGGAAACCATCTCAATCTTGTGAATAAGTCCAAGAACAAGAAGCCTGCCGAGACTAAATCAGCATGAAGGGGGGGCACCCGATCCGTCGTTGGATCATGTTGGGGGCAGACTATCTCGGTTTGTGGAGGCTTGGCTGGGAGACGTGCAAGACCTTTGGGTTCTGGAGGTCATTGCTCAGGGTTGCAGGATAGGTTTCAAATCTCATCCACCCAGGGGCAGATTCCTCTTATCAAACCTGTCTTCAAGACCAGAAAAATGGCCAGTACCTCTAGCAGAGAGAGGTCTCGGATACTACTCAAACCTTTTTGTGGTCCCAAAGAAGGAGGAGGGTACGTTTCACCTTATTATAGACCTAAAGTGCTTAAACAAGTTTCTGTCGGTGCCATCTTTCAAGATGGAGACGATAAGGTCAATTCTGCCCTTAGTTCAAGAGGGACAGTTCATGAATACGATAGACTTGAAGGATGCTTACCTTCATGTGTAATACACAAGGATCACTTAAAGTTCTTAAGATTTGCCTTTCTGGACCAACACTTACAGTTTGTGGCTCTCCCATTTGGTCTGGCTACTGCCCCAAGAGTCTTTACGAAGTTTCTAGGGGCTCTGCTCGTGGTGGCAAGATCCAGGGGTATTGCAGTAGCTCCATTCTTGGACAACATCCTGGTCCAAGATCTGTCCTGCCAGCTAGCAGAAGACCATTCAAGAGCTCTGCTACTTCTTCAATCTCATGGATGGAAGATAAACTTAGGAAGGGTTCTCTGGTTCCCACTACCAAAGTGGGATTCCTGGCCACGATAATAGATTCCATATCCATGAAGATATTCCTTACAGACCAGAGACATTGCAAAATTGCTTCCAACTGTCTTGCCCTCCAGACCTCCTTAAGACCATCTGTGGCCAGGTGTATAGAGGTAAATGACCTCATGGTGTCCAGCATAGATGTCATTCCATTCACCAGGTTCCATCTCAGACCTCTTCAGTTCTGCATGCTGAGGCATTGGAATGGCGATCACTCGGATCTATCCCAACAGATTTCTCTGGACAACCGGTCAAGAGAATCGCTCTCTTGGTGGCTCTGACATCCTTCTTGAGACCATCCTGGGAGATTGTGACTACGGACGCAAGTCTATCTCGATGGGGAGCTTTTTGGGGTGCCAGGAAGGCACAGGGTCGGTGGACTTGAGAGGAATCTCTTCTCCCGATCAACATTTTGGAACTTCGAGCGATCTTCAATGCTCTGAAGGCTCAGCCTCTTCTGGGTTCGTCCCAGTTTATCAGATTCCAACAGACAACATTACCTTGGTGGCTTACATCAACCATCAGGAGGGAACAAGAAGCTCCCTAGCCATGAGCGAAAAATCTCGGATTCTGGAATGGGCGGAGGCCCGCAGCTGCTTGCTGTCAGCGATCCACACTTTCCGGGTGTGGACAACTGGGAAGCGGACTTTCTCAGCAGACAATCGTTTCATCCGGGGGAATGGACTCTCCATCCCGAGGTGTTTGCGGAGATTTGCAACAGATGGGGACTCCGGAGATAGATCTCATGGCATCCAGACACAATGCTAAGCTACCCAGATATGGGTCAAGGTCCAGGGATCCTCAGGCAGAACTGATAGATGCCTTAGCAGTGCCCTGGGGGTTCAACCTAGTTTACATTTTTCCACCGTTACCACTTCTACCTCGGGTAGTGGCCGCATCAAGCAGGAGCAAGCTTTGACTATTCTAATTGCTCCATCGTGGCCTTGAAGGATGTTGGTTTGCGGACCTGGTAGGGATGTTGTCATCTCCTCCATGGAGGTTACCTTGTTGCAGGGATCTGCTGGAACAGGGTCCTTTTGTTAATCAAAATCTGGATTCTCTGAGGCTGACTGCGTGAAGATTGAACACCTAGTCCTAGCCAAGAGAGGTTTTTCTGAGAGAGTGATTGATACTCTCATTCAAGCTAGAAATCCAGTCACCTGTCGCATCTATCAAAAGGTGTGAAGGAACTTCTTATTCTGGTGTGAAGAACGTGGATTCCCCTGGCATAAGTTCAAGGTATCCAGGATTCTTTCCTTTCTCAAGGACGGCTTGGAGAAGGTACTTGCCGATAGTTCCTTAAAGGGACAGATTTTGGCGCTATCTGTGTTATTACACAAGCGACTAGCTGAGCTTCCTGATATTCAGTCTTTTGTTCAGGCTCTGTCCAGAATCAGACCTGTGTTTAGACATTCAACTCCTCCTTGGAGTTTAAATTTGGTTCTTAAGGTTTTGCAGAGGGCTCAGTTTGAACCCATGCATTTGGTTGACATTAACTTATTGTCTTGGAAGGTTCTTTTTCTACTGGCTATTGCTTCTGCACGCAGAGTCTCTGAGATGGCGGCCTTGCAATGTGAGCCTCCTTACATAGTTTTTCATGCTGATAAGGCTGTTCTACGCACTGGGTTGAGTTTCCTCCCTAAGGTGGTGTCTGATCGCAACATCAATCAGGAGATCGTGGTTCCTTCCTTGTGTTCTAATCCTTCTTCTTCTAAGGAACGATTACTTCATAATTTTGATGTGGTTCGAGCTTTGAAATTCTATCTTCAGGCTACGAAGGATTTTAGACAGACTTCGGCATTGTTTGTTGTGTATTCTGGGAAGCACAGAGAGCAGAAGGCTTCTGCCACTTCACTAACTTTTTGGTTGAGGAGCATTATCCGCTTAGCCTATGAAACAGGACATAAGCCTCCTCAGAGGATTACGGCTCATTCAACTAGAGCTGCGGCTACTTCTTGGGCCTTCAAGAATGAGACCTCTATGGAGCAGATTTGTAAGGCGGCTACCTGGTCCTCCTTACATACTTTTTCAAAGTTTTACAAATTTGACGTATTTGCTTCAGCTGAAGCAGCTTTTGGGAGAAAGGTTTTGCAGGCTGTGGTGCCCTCAGAATAGGGTCCACCTATCTTTTTACCCTCCTGTTTTCATTCAGTGTCCTCTAGAGCTTGGGTATATGTTTCCCACAAGTAAGGAATTAAGCCATGGACTCTCCTCATATTAAGATGGAAAACATAAATTATGCTTACCTGATAATTTCATTTCCATCTGTATGAGTAGAGTCCATGGCCCGTTTTCTCTGTTGGGCGGGCCAAAATTTTTGTTTGTTCTTCTGGCACCATTTATATCCTGATATTTCTCCTACTGTTCCTTGTTCCCTCAGCAGAATGACTGGGGGATAAGGGGAATGAGGGAGGTATTTGAGCCTTTGGCTGGGGAGTCTTTGCCTTCTTCTGGTGGCCAGGTTCTGTATTCCCACAAGTAAGGAATAAAGCCTTGGACTCTCCTCATACAGATGAAAATGAAATTATCAGGTAAGCATAATTTATGTTTTTTTTTTTTTAAAGGATAGAGTTTACCATCAATTTAATAAAATGATGTTATATACTGCAGAACTATTTGTTCAACCCTCACAAAGTCAGCTCCAAAACGATAACGCAGTATTAGTCATGAGCTGAACACCACCACTAAGCAAATTAGGAGGGTTATAGGTGTGTAGCTACAAATTACTAGCTTTTCTCTGCTCAGAATAGGTGCTAGACTGCTGATATGGAGCTAAACCAATTGGAAGCATGATATGTACGTAGCTACCAAAAATACTGTCTCTGCTGTATTGACAAATGACAATGCACTGTTTATCTGGATCTGATTCTAACTATGTATTTAACCTCTTTCAGGGGATTAAACACAGCTTTCTGCAAGCAATATTGTGATAAGAAAATGCTCTAACAATACTTTCAAAATTAAAAGAATTTAAAAAAAAAATGGCTCCACAGCAATAATGCTCCTTTAAGATTACTGGAATGTTTTGTAAGCTGTCGGAAAAAAAAAATGTTTCAAAGTTACAGCATCTGCTGCACATTTTAGGTTTTTAAAATTAGATTTAATTATTCTTCTTATTATTACTTTATTCTTATTCAGTGCTGATGGGTTACAATTAAAAACTACATGTTTTGCATACAAATGATGCTCCCAACAAGCTTTGTAATTTGCTATTCCAAAACTCAATTTAATTTAAATTCATGGTGCATATGAACTCTTAGACAAGCACAAATTGTACTATATGTAATTTAATATAAGAAATACGGATCAGAGATCAGAAGCAGCTGTACGCGTATGCAGAGAAATCTGTTTGTTATATTTTCAGTATAGATGTTGTTTTGTAATATGTGTACATTAAACATGAATTTATTTATATGAAATAACATTAAATATTTTTATTAAGACCAAATTGTATTCAACTATACCATATGGGTTTGTAAATAAGACTATTTTTGTATCCATACTGATTTGGGCTTTTAGTTGAAGACTGCAAGAAACATTAAATGCAAATTTAACAGATTATTTTATTATTTCTGAAATCTAATGCACTGGTTCAATGTTATTAAAATACTGTGTTATTATTCATGAAATGTCATTAGAAAACTGCAAAACGTTATTTCCTCCCTATGTATACTCTAAATCAGGTGTCAGCAACCTTTGCACCCTATATGTTTCGGAACTACATTTCCCATGATACTCAGCCAGCCTAGAGTGTTTGAGGATCATGGGGAATGTAGTTCCAAAGCATCTGGGGTGACAAGGTTGCTGACACCTACACATATAAACTAAGAGGTTGAACAGAATCTGGCACTTGTTTTCGGCTGATAACGATTTCTTAACTTTGGCCAGTGCAGTTAGTTCTTTTTTACATTGACCGCAGAATTTCGTTCGTTGGTGGGTTCGGTTTGGCCAAATATTCGGATAACATTTTTATTCAACAAAAAAATTTGATATCGCTGACATTCAGATGTTTTAGAAGTGGTGTTAATGAAAACTGATTGCAATAGGTTCCTATTAAAGTCCCAATTGCCCAATCCCATTTTAAAACCCAGTTTTGATGTTGCAAGTACTGTTAGTGACAAAAAAGATAGTGTGATGTAACATCAAATTGTAACATAAAAAATAAAAACACACTATTTGTAGATGTTGGGTTCCTAAGGTATTTACTCAACACATTAGATATATGTATCTTAGTCTATACATATGTGTGTGCCCTGTCCACTGTATACAGCCTCTACAATTGTGATGAATAGAGCTTTAATGAATCAATACCATGTATGTTAAGGAGACTACAGTGTCACCTGTGGCCATCTCAGAGTGTTTGCACATGTGCAAGATAATAGACTGTTTGCAGGTTCCTTGGAATATTTTTAAAGATGTACAAAATGCCCTTTTGAGGACTTAGTGTCTTAAGGTATCAAATTTTAAAAGTTAAACATGGCCTCAAAAAGATGTTGAAAAGTGACTTGTAAATGAATAAAGATCACCAATATTTTTTCGGCTTAATTATAAAAATAGAGCTTTTAGTTAGGATCCAAAAACCATTCCCTGGTGAGGGAAAGAGCGAAAAATGCACTATAATGATCGTGTTAAACCGTAAAAGTGGAATTTCCAGCTAGAAAAAAACAGCAAAAAAGGCCTCTGACAATAGATTGTGGTCGATATCATAGTTATACGCAAACAATAATGCAATAATAAACGACATATTATAGCACTATCTATTTGTTTAATTTGAGGTCTCTTCTAAGGCTATGATACACCTAGGTGTCCAAAATGGATGAGAAATGATCATCTGCTCTTACCAAAATAATGCTATAAAAATCAGCGTGAGACAACCACATAACCTATATAGGGCTAGATTTATCTTGCGCCCCGTCCGTGGCAAATTTCCCCGGAGGAATTTACCATTGCACACGAGCGCTATTTTTCACTCACATGCAATCTCGCCCCCTGCCCCGCGCACAGTCAATCACACGCGGGCAGGAGCTGTCAATCTCCCTGGTCGGACTACACCATGGAGATTGAATGACGATAGGTTAGGAAAGTAGCGGTCTAATGAACGCTGCTTGTTAAATACCGCGAGCAGGTTCTCTTGTGAGAACCTGCAGCCGTAGGGGCTCAAAGGCTGGCGAAAGCCTTTGATAAATCGACCCCATAGTAGTCCTACCTAGATTTTAAATGGATAGGAAACACCAAAAATGTCATGATTCGGATAGAACATACATTTTTAAACAACTTTCTAAATTACTTCATTTATCAAATTTGCTCCATTCTCTTGTTATCCTTTGCTGAAGGAGCAGCATTAAACTACTGACAGCTAGCTAAACACATTTAGGTAGAGAATAACAAGAGACAGTGGGGAATGAGTCTGGACAGATACTAAAAAGATCTCAGGCCAACTCTAAAAGAACTGTGATCTCTCAAACACAGTCCAGTAAAGGTCAAATAGGTATTAGGTGGATGATAGAGTGGCGCACAAGGCTAAGTTCCCAAAACAAATATGTAAAAGAGATAAATACCAATATCCTAATCAAAAAGTGAATATATATATAAAAACTGCTACTTAAGCACTAGATGGACGTTAGATCAATAAGATTATTTATTAATCAAATCACAAACTCAAATAAATGAAATAAGTTAAACAAATATACATAAGATAAATAATTATACTAAATGAATCAATTATGGCAGTTAAAAAAGAAATAATTCATTGACTCTAAAATAATCTGATAAGATGTGGCCACATCGTCTAAAATCTACTATTAAATACTAAAACCAAACAATTAATCAAACATTTGATCATAGATACAAAATGAAGAGAATAATATGATGCGTGTTTTGAGGAGGCTAATACTCTAATACAAAACCGCTGAATACAAGAGGAGAACTCTCACAGATGTAATAAGTGTATATATAATTATACTTCTGCTTATACTGAAATATTAAATGATGGCAATCCGACATATTGGCTTGTAAAGTTCAAATTTCCCTTTTTGTGCACAAAAGGAAAATGGCAAATGTAAAAGTCACCAAGAGCAAATGTGATATTGGATAGCTCATATATTATAAAATCTCAAAGATGTGAGTCTCTTCCAAGTACTTGTAGATAAAATGCTGACCGGTCAGATCAATGTTAGCTCCAAGAGTGGTAAAGTGTAGCTGAAAGTATATTCCACGTACCTGACAGACTTGCGGCTAAGAGTGGCTCCGATATTGCTTCTAAGCTCACAACAGAGTGAGCGGCGATGAGCACTACACGCTGAGCTTGTTTCCTGCTCCCAAGCGTGACTCCAGCGTCTTCACTGTCTGCGTGCGTGCTTTGTCACCTGACAGTTAACATACAATGGGGTTTCTCCAAAAGCGGTCCGGATTCAAATGTCACTTTCAAGTGTACAAAGTATGCCTTTATCAACGTGCCGAAACGCGTAGAAGAGACTTACTAACCTTTTGGACACCACATTGGATATTTTTTCACTTTGTACACTTGAAAGTGACATTTGAATCCGGACCGCTTTTGGAGTGAAGACGCTGGAGTCACGCTTGGGAGCAGGAAACAAGCTCAGCGTGTAGTGCTCATCGCCGCTCACTCTGTTGTGAGCTTAGAAGCAATATCGGAGCCACTCTTAGCCGCAAGTCTGTCAGGTACGTGGAATATACTTTCAGCTACACTTTACCACTCTTGGAGCTAACATTGATCTGACCGGTCAGCATTTTATCTACAAGTACTTGGAAGAGACTCACATCTTTGAGATTTTATAATATATGAGCTATCCAATATCACATTTGCTCTTGGTGACTTTTACATTTGCCATTTTCCTTTTGTGCACAAAAAGGGAAATTTGAACTTTACAAGCCAATATATCGGATTGCCCTCATTTAATATTTCAGTATAAGCAGAAGTATAATTATATATACACTTATTACATCTGCGAGAGTTCTCCTCTTGTATTCAGCGGTTTTGTATTAGAGTATTAGCCTCCTCAAAACACGCATCATATTATTCTCTTCATTTTGTATCTATGATCAAATGTTTGATTAATTGTTTGGTTTTAGTATTTAATAGTAGATTTTAGACGATGTGGCCACATCTTATCAGATTATTTTAGAGTCAATTAATTATTTCTTTTTTAACTGCCATAATTGATTCATTTAGTATAATTATTTATCTTATGTATATTTGTTTAACTTATTTCATTTATTTGAGTTTGTGATTTGATTAATAAATAATCTTATTGATCTAACGTCCATCTAGTGCTTAAAGGGACACTGAACCCAAATTTTTTCTTTTGTAATTCAGAAAGAGCATGCAATTTTAAGCAACTTTCTAATTTGCTCCTATTATCAATTTTTCTTCATTCTCTTGCTATCTTTATTTGAAAAAGAAGACATCTAAGCTTTTTTGGTTTCAGTACTCTGGGCAGCACTTTTTTATTGGTGGATGAATTTATCCACCAATCAGCAAGGACAACCCAGCTTGTTCACCAAAAATGGGCCGGCATCTAAACTTACAGTCGTGCATTTCAAATAAAGATACCAAGAGAATGAAGAAAATTTGATAATAGGAGTAAATTAGAAAGTTGCTTAAAATTTCATGCTCAATCTGAATCATGAAAGAAAAAATTTGGGTACAGTGTCCCTTTAAGTAGCAGTTTTTATATATATATTCACTTTTTGATTAGGATATTGGTATTTATCTCTTTTACATATTTGTTTTGGGAACTTAGCCTTGTGCGCCACTCTATCATCCACCTAATACCTATTTGAATCACAAGAGACAAATGTGTGCAGGCACCAATCAGCAGATAGCTCTCACTAGTGTAGGATATGTGCGTATTATTTTTCAACAAGGGATAACAAGAGAACAAAGCACATTTGAAAATAGCAGTGAATTTAAAAGTGTCTTAAAATGACATGCTCTATCTAAATCAAGTAAGCTTAATTTTGACTTTTCTATTCCTTGAATGGCATTTGTCTGGTGCGTAGATAACATAAGGCAATGTGCAAATATGGTTGTCTGATAAATTGGACTGTTAATAGGAAAATATTGACATCATAACTTAAATCTGACAAGAAACCTATATTCACAGAGCAGCACAGCTGCAGCAAAGCAATCTCTGTTTCTCTTTTGAGGACATTTAAATAATGGATTGTAGAAATATTCCATATATTTTGTAAATAGGAAAAAAAAAGTGAACTTTTATAATGTCCTTTGTTAGATTGTCTGTTTCTGGTTATGACTTTATGTAAATGAGCATAATGACAAACATTGGCATTATGACTCTAAGGCAAAAACCTTCTGAATAAATTCTATCTAACCATTAATGTTGCAGCATTAGCTTTACTGATACTTATGGATATGAATGTTTTGATGATAAACAGTCTGGGGCATTTTATTATTGTATCTGTTACATTTTCATTACATAGGACTGACAAATAACACAAACGTAGTGTGTATATTTTTACCATATCAATGTGTGCTCATGCAGGGTTAGAAATTGCCCACTGAAATTATTTCTGGTCTATATATATATATTTTTTCTGTAATGCAAATTAGGCATAAATAAATAATGCTTCTTTAAGCAAAATATGAATTTTGCAGTGTAAATAAATATAAAGATATTTGCTCGTTACACATAGAAAAAGTGGGTTTACTGCTCTATATTATGCGCTAGATTACAAATGGAGTGCGATAGCGCAGGGTGTGTTATTGTGTTATAAGCCTTGCGCAATCTGCTATTTCTGGTGGATAGTTTTAATCAAAGTGCTTTTTTAGTGTGCCTTATATTTTATAAAGGGACATAAAACCCACTTTTTTTCTTTTGTGATTCAGACAGTGCATACAATTGTAAGCCGCTTTCCTATCTGCTTCTCAAATTTTCTTCATTTTCTTGGTATCCTTTTTGAAGGAGAAATAATGAACAACTGGGAGCTAGCTGATCACGTCGGGTTAGCCAATGACAAGAGACATATGTGCAGCAACCAATCAGCAGCTAGCTCCCAGTAGTGCATTGCTGCAAAAGGATATCAAGGGAAGGAAGCAAATTTGATAATAGCAGTAAATTGTTTAAAATTGTATGCTCTATCTGAATCATGAAAGACATTTTGGGTGGGGTATTTGAATTTCAGAGCTACATTAAAAAGTAAGTTAATGGGATAGATTTACCAAGCAGCGGATGCTGCAATCTACCCTCAAAGTTTCTTGCTCGCTGGAAACTTAAGTTAAGAAGCAGCAGTCGTAAGGCCGCTGCTCCTTAACTCGGCTAGCGGCCGCAAATGTGTAGGGTGTGGCATTACACAAACATTTTCCCAGAAATGCTTGTGCAATGATAAATGCTGACAGCGTATGCTGTCTGCATTTAGCGATGCCGGGCGGACATGATTCGCTGCAACGAATCATGTCCGCCCGGCATTTGATAAATCGACCCCATAGTGCATCTTCATTACAACTGAAGAATTAAACTCCATCTAAAATATCGCTTATATTCTGGATCTGTTTATACAAAGGGGAAGTTTACTATCACTTTATTTAAACGCTTTATAATTGCTAGATAGAATGATGCATAGTACTAAGCAAAAATTATCTTGCAAATAATATGCAGAAGTTTTTTATTACTTTTTTTTTTTAAATATTGAATAACTAAATGTAACATCTAAGGGCCAGATTTCAAGTGATGCAGTATTTAACACTCCCGAGATCTCATGTCTTTGAGCCCTTATAATTTTTGGGCAATATTTTTTCCAAATAATATCTATTGGATGGTGTTATTATGAGTGTAACTGTACTTTTTTATGTATTTGTTATGTGTTTTGTGACTTTTTTTTTTGCTTAAAGTTAAACAGAGCACTGAGGATGCTGTAATCATTCCGCCATAAATTGCGATGGCACTCACACGTTTGCGCTTACATTCAACTTGTAATACGAGCTCTAAACCCGACGTTTGCAAACACCTGCGATAAATCCCCTTTTTACCTGCGCGTAACTGTTAGCATGCCACTTGTAATTTGACTCTTACTGTCTGTAAAATGATAGGTGCCACCATGTTAGATGCTGGGTTTCCTTCTCTTCTGAGGCTAATTGGGGTCAGTTAAAAATTGGTCACTAGCAGGTGCAAACAATGATGGTGTGAAGAAGACAGTGGTAAATCTTGAGTCTGCACTTCCACTCTTAACAGGCACTGGAAAGCCCACACTTTTCAGATTTAAAGGGACATAAAACCCCAAAAAAATAATTTTATGGTTTAGATAGAGCATACAGATTTAAACAACTTTCCAAATTTACTTCTGTTATCTAATTTGCTTCATTTTCTTGGTATCCTTTGTTGAAAAGCATACCTAGGTAGGCTTAGAAGCAGGGAGCTACCTGCTGATTGCACAATCAGGAGTCTTGTTATTGGCTTGCTGATGTGTTCAGCTAGCTCCTAGTAGTGCACTGGTACTTCATTAGTAAAGTATACCAAGAGAATGAAGAAAAAACAATAATAGAGGTAAATGGGAAAGTTGTTTAAAATTGTATATTCTATCTGAATCATGAAAGAAACATTTTGGGTTTCATGTCCCTTTAAATTACAGGAAAAGAGGGCAAAATAATAAGGTCTAGATTACAAGTGGAGCGCTAAATTATCCCGTTTGCGTGCGCGCAATAATTAATCAGCCATTACAAGTGGCTGGTTATTGCTACAACTAGCTCTTGGTAGCAATAAGCGCTTATAAAATTAACCAGAGATCAGATCTCTGGTTGATTTTATAGATGTGCCTCAAATGGCCCCCAAAATACAGCCTAGCGTATTCTATTAAAAAATACTCACCTAGATTACAAGTTGTGCGTTCGCGTTTTAACGCTGAAAAAATGGATATTTCTCTTGTTAAGTGTATCCAGTCCACGGATCATCCATTACTTATGGAATATATTCTCCTTCCCAACAGGAAGCTGCAAGAGTCCACCCACAGCAAAGCTGCTATATAGCTCCTCCCCTAACTGCCATATTCAGTCATTCTCTTGCAAGCCTCAACATAGATAGGAGGTCGTGAGAGTCTGTGGTGCTTTCTACTTAGTTTATTCTTCAATCAAAAGTTTGTTATTTTTAAATGGCACCGGAGTGTGCTGTTTATCTCAGGCAGTATTTGGAAGAAGAATCTGCCTGCATTTTTTCAAGATCTTAGCAGACGTAACTAAGATCCATTTGCTGTTCTCACACATTCTGAGGCGTGAGGTACTTCAGAGGGGGAATGGCGTGCAGGTTTTCCTGCACATAAGGTATGTGCAGTAAAATATTTTTCTAGGAATGGAATTGACTAAGAAAATACTGCTGATACCGAAGTAATGTAAGTAAAGCCTTAAATGCAGCGATAGCGACTGGTATCAGGCTTATTAATAGAGATACATACTCTTGTAAAAATGTGTTTTAAAACGTTTGCTGGCATGTTTAATCGTTTTTTAACATATGTTTGGTGATAAAACTTATTGGGGCCTAAGTTTTTTCCACATGGCTGGCTTAAATTTTGCATAGAAACAGTTAACTGAAGCTTCCCACTGTTGGCTGTGGCAGTTTGTTGTGTCTGTTTTTTAAAAACGTCTGTTGTTTTTTGTTTTTTTTGTTTTTTTATCTGTTTTTTGCATTAAGGGGTTAATCATCCATTTGCAAGTGGGTGCAATGCTCTGTTACCTTATTACATGTACTGTAAAAATTTCGTTTGTTTTACTGCCTTTTTTTCACTGTTTTTCAAATTTTGACAAAATTTGTTTCTCTTAAAGGCACAGTAACGTTTTATATATTTGCTTGTTAACTTGATTTAAAGTGTTTTCCAAGCTTACTAGTCTCATTATTAGTCTGTTCTAACATGTCTGACATAGAGGAAGCTCTGTGTTCATTATGTTTTAAAGCCATGGTGGAACCCCATCTTAGAATGTGTACCAGATGTACTGATTTCATGTTAAACAATAAAGATCATTTTTTGTCTTTAAAAACATTATCACCAGAGGATTCTGTCGTGGGGGTAGTTATGCCGACTAACTCTCCCCACGTGTCAGACCTTTTGACTCCCGCTTTAGGGACTCACGCTCAAATGGCGCCAAGTACATCAAGGGCACCCATAGCGTTTCTTTTACCAGAGGATTCTGTCGAGGGGAAAGTTATGCCGACTAACTCTCCCCACGTGTCAGACCCTTCGACTCCCGCTTCAGGGACTCACGCTCAAATGGCGCCAAGTACATCAAGGGCGCCCATAGCGTTTATTTTACAAGACATGGCAAAGGTGGTGAATAATATTCTGGCAGCAGTATTAGTCAGACTACCTGAAATTAAAGGAAAGCAGTTAGCTCTGGGGGTAGATACAGAGCATACAGACGCTTTAAGAACCATGTATGATACTACCTCACAATATGCTTAGTCTGTGGGTGATTTTTTTTTTGACTCAGGGAAGATGATTTAACCTGATTCTGATATTTCTACATTTAAAATTTATGCTTGAGAACCTCCACTTGTTGCTCAGGGAGGCTTTGGCTGCTCTGAATGAATGTGTACAATCGCAGGGCCAGAGAAATTGTGTAGACTGGATAAATAATATGCAGTGCCGGTGTGTTCTGATGTTTTTCCAATACCTAAAGAGGTTTACTAAAAATTTTTTAATAAGGAATGGGATAGACCAGGTGTGCCGTTCTCTTCCCCTCCTATTTTTTAGAAGAATGTTTTCTAATAGTTACCACCACACGGGACTTCTGGCACACAGTTCCTAAGGTGGAGAGAAGAGTTTCTACTCTAGCTAAGCGTACCACTACCTCTGACGAGGACAGTTGTGCTTTTTAGATCCAATGGATAAAAAATGTTTATTCAACAGGGTTTTATCCTGCAGCCCCTTGCATACATTGCTTCTGTCACTGCTGCTGCGGCGTTCTGGGTTGAGTCTCTTGATGAGGCTTTACAGTTAAGCGACTCCATTGGATGAATATATTTGACAAGCTTATGCTAGCCAATTCCTTTGTTTTCTGATGCCTTGTTCATTTGACTAGACTAACGGCTAAGAATTCTGTTTTTTACTATACTGGCGCGCAGAGCGCTATGGCTTATATCATGGTCAGCTGTCGTGACTTTAATAAATAAGCTACTTAACTTCCCTTCAAGGGGCAGACCCTATTCGGGCCTGGTTTGAAGGAGATTATTGCTTATATCACTGGAGGAAAAGGTCATGCCCTTCCTCAGGATAGGTCTAAATCAAGGGCAAAAAAAAAAAAAGTCTAATTTTCGTACCTTTTAAAAACTTCAGGGCAGGTGTGGCATCCTCTTCCTCTAAGGCAAAACAAGAGGGAATTTTTGCTCAGTCCAAGGCGGTCTGGAGACAATCGGACCTGGAACAAAGATAAGCAGGCCAAGGAGCCTGCTGCTGCCTCTAAGGCAGCATGAAGGAACGGACCCCTATCCGGTAACGGATCCTATAGGGGGCAGACTTTCATTCTTTGCCCAGGCGTGGGCAAGAGATGCCCAGGATCCCTAGGCATTGGAATTTATATCCCAGAGATATCTTCTGGATTTCAAAGATTCCCCCCCAAAAAAAGGGGAGATTTCGCCTTTCACAATTATCTGCAAACCAGATAAAGAAGGAGGCATTCTTACATTGTGTACGAGATCCATCCAGTTCCAAGAGAGGAACAGGGACAGAGTTTTTACTCAAATCTGTTTGTGGTTCCCAAGGAGAGGGAACCTTCAGACCTATTTTGGATCTAAAGATCTTAAACAAATTCCTCAGAATTCCGTCATTTAAGATGGAAACTATTCGTACCATCTTAACTATGATCCAGGAGAGTCAATAGAGGACTACAATGGATTTGAAGGATGCTTATCCTCACATTGTGATGCATAAAGATCACCATCGTTTTTCAGGTTTGCCTTTCTAGACAGGCATTACCAGTTTGTAGCTCTTTCCTTTGGGATATCTACAGCCCCAAGAATCTTTATGGAGGTTCTGGGGTCGCTTTGGCGGTCCTTAGACCGCGGGGCATAGAAGTGGCCCCTTATTTAGACGACATCCTGATACAGGCGTCAAACATCCAAATTGCCCAGTCTAATACGGACGTAGTACTGGCATTTCTGAGATCACATGGGTGGAAAGTGAACAAGGAAAGAGTTCTCTATCCCCAATCTCAAGGGTTTCCCTCCTAGGGACTCTGATAGATTCTGTAGAAATGAAAATTTACCTGACGGAGTCCAGGTTGTCAAAGTTTCTAAATTTCTGCCGTGTTTTTTCATCCCATCCGCACCCTTCGGTGGCTCAGTACATGAATGAAATCGGCTTAATGATAGCGGCAAGGGACATAGTACCGTTTGCACGTCTACATTTCAGACCGCTGCAACTATGCATGCTCAGTCAGAGGAACGGGGATTACACAGATTTGTCCCCCTGTTAAACCTGGACCAAGAGACCAGAGATTCTCTTCTCTGGTGACTATGTCGGGTCCATCTGTCCAAGGGTATGACCTTCCGCAGGTCAGATGGGACAATTGTTACAATAGATGCCAGCCTTTTAGGTTGGGATGCAGTCTGGAACTCCCTGAAGGCTCAGGGATAGTGGACTTAGGAGGAGACCCTCCTTCTAATAAATATTCTGGAACTGGGAGTGATATTCCATGCTCTTCAGACTTGGCCTCAGTTAGCAACTCTGAGGTACATCATACTCAGTCGGACAATATACACGACTGTGGCTTACATCAGCCATCAAGGGGGAACAGAAGTTCCCTAGCGATGTTAGAAGTCTTACAATAATTCACTGGACAGAGACTCACTCTTGTCTATCAGCTATCCATATCCCAGGTGTTGAGAACTGGGAGGTGGATTTTCTAAGTCGTCAGACTTTTCTTCCGGGGGAGTGGGATTTCCTCCGGAGGTCAAGACCAAGCAGGAGAGGGCTTTGGTGTTTTTGACAGCGCCTGCGTAGCCACGCAGGACCTGGTATGCAGATCTGGTGGACATGTCATCCTTTCCATCACGGTCTCTGCTTCTGAGACAGGTCCCTCTACCTCAGGGTCCTTTCAACCATCTAAATAGAATCAATCTGAGATGGACTGCCTGGAGACTGAACGCTTGATGTTATCAAAGCATGGCTTCTCCGAGTCAGTCATTGATACCTTAATACAGACATGAAAGCCTGTCTCTAGGAAAATTGAACATAGATATGGTGTAAATATCTGATTGTTATGAATCCAAGGGTTACTCATGGAGTAAAGTCTGGATTCCCAGGATATTATCTTTTCTCCAAGATGTTTTTGAGAAAAGGGTTGTCAGCTAATTCCTTAAAAGGGGACAGATTTTTACTCTGTCTATTTTTTTTGCACAAGCGTCTGGCAGGTATTCTAGACGTTCAGGCATTTGGTCAGGCTTTGGTTAGATCCAAGCCTGTGTTTAAAACTGTTGCTCCGCCATGGAGCTTAAACCTGATTCTTAAGGTTCTTCAAGAAGTTCCGTTTGAACCTTTTTTGTTCCATAGATATCAATCTTTATCTTGGAAAGTTCCTTTTGGGTAGCTAATTCCTCGACTCGTAGAGTCTCCAAGTTATCTGTGTTACAATGTGATTCTCCTTATCTGGTCCTTCGTACGGATAAGGTAGTCCTGCGTACCAACCTGGGTTTTTTCCTAAGGTGGTATCTAACAAGTACATCACTCAAGAGATAGTTGTTCCATGCTTGTATCCTAATCCTTCCTCAAAGAAGGAACGTCTATTACACAATATTGGACGTGGTTTGTGCTTTAAAGTTTTACTTACAAGCTACTACAGTTTTCATCAAACGTTCACCTTGTTTGTTGTCTATTCTGGACAGAGGAGAGGTCAAAAGACTTCAGCAGCCTCTCTGTCTTTTTGGTTAAAAAGCATAATTCATTTAGCTTATGAGACTGCTGGACAGCAGCCTCCTGAAGGGATTACAGCTCATTCTACTAGAGCTGTGGTTTTCACTTGGGCCTTTTTTAAATGTGGCTTCTGTTGAACAGATTTACAAGACGGAGTCTTGGTCTGCGCTTCATACTTTTCAAATTTAACAAATTTGATACCTTGCTTCTTCGGAGGCTATTTTTGGGAGAAAGGGTTTTTTACAGGCAGTGGTAACTTCCATTTAAGTACCTGCCTTGTCCCTCCCATCATCCGTGTACTTTAGCTTTGGTATTGGTATTCCATAAGTAATGGATGATCCGTGGACTGGATACACTTAACAAGAGAAAACATAATTTATGCTTACCTGATAAATTTATTTCTCTTGTAGTGTATCCAGTCCACGGCCCGCCCTGTCACTTTAAGGCAGGTAACTTTTTCATTTGAACTACAGTCACCACTGCACCCTATGGTTTTTCCTTTCTCTGCATGTTTTCGGTCGAATGACTGAATATGGCAGTTAGGGGAGGAGCTATATAGCAGCTTTGCTGTGGGTGGACTCTTGCAGCTTCCTGTTGGGAAGGAGAATATATTCCATAAGTAATGGATGATCCGTGGACTGGATACACTACAAGAGAAATAAATTTATCAGGTAAGCATAAATTATGTTTTCAGTGTTAAAACAGCACTGCAGCCATTACAAGTCCTGTCTGTTTAGCTGTACCGCAAGCCTTTCAGCCTGTAACACAACGTCAGTCCTGCACACGTAAAAATTACGTTTTTTTCATGGGACTTCTATAGTGCAGCCATTACAAGTTTTGCGGTAAACTATCACAAAGTACACTAACACCCATAAACTACCTATGAACCCCTAAACCGAGGCCCTCCCACATCACAAATACTATATTAAAGTTACTAATCCCTAATCTGCCACTCCCGACATCGCCACCACTAATAACATTTATTAACCCCTATTCCGCCGCTCCCCGACATTGTCGCCACTATAATAAAGTTATTAACCCCTAATCCGCTGCCCTCCCGCATCGCAGACACTATTTAAATATTATTAACCCCTAATCTGCCTTCCGCTCACATCGCCCCCTAACTAAAGTTATTAACCCCTAATTCCGCCGCCACTATAATAAACCTATTAACCCCTAAACCGCAAGCCCCCCCACAACGAAATATACTAAATAAACATATTAACCCCTAAACCAAAAGCCCACCACATTGAAATAAACTAATTTAAACTAGTAATCCCTAAACCTAACACCCCCCTAGTTTTATATTAAAATTACAATTTTCCTATCTTAAATTAAAACTTACCTGTCAAATTAAAAAAACTTTGTTTAAACTAACAATTAAACTAATATAACTATTAAACTAAAATTAAACTAACTACCAATTAAATAAACTAAATAAACTAAAAAAAATTACAAAGTATCTAATTAGAAAAAATAAAAAAGACTGGGGGCGGAGCCTAGCAGCCCAGGAGTATGGCCGCACACTAACACGGCTCTGAAGACCTATCTGTTGCAAAGACAACAAAATGGCCAATAACCGGTTCTAATACTTAACAGACAATGGGGCAAACATTTTGACACCTCTTAGGAGCGGATGACACCAAAAGTCCATCTCTCTACCGGAGCAAACAGACCCGAAAAAAGATAGCTACAGAAACTCAAGCAACCCGATGAAGCGAGACCACGTGGCGAGGCACTGCTGATACCCGAGGCTACATAAAAGTCGGAATACACTTTGATCAAACCAACAACAGCTAAAAGAGACATCTAGGGTATACAGACTATAAACAACTTTTGCCCCATGCGTACCTGACACAGTGGGATAGATCAGTCCAGCTCACAGAGCTGCGCGGAAGGATTCAGGAGAAGACTGGGACCCATGGCTACTATACTACAGTCCAATAGCGTTGGATCCAGTCGCAGAGAGGAGCTGCGCCAGCTGGCTGAGTATGTTATCCAGGACGCAGCGACAGGAGAGAGCGGCGGGTGAGAAAAGTCACAGGCCCCCTTTGGTAAGCCACTGACGAACAGGCCCAAAACACTGGATAGCCTAATCTGATAACAATAGCTGGGAATGACATAGTATAACCAGCAAGGCCCAAATATCAACAACACATTTTCACTAGCCAGTGGGATATTGCCTGTAAGAAAACAGCCACAAAAATACAAACACACATCGGTTAGTGGGATGCCCTGTAAGCGAGCACAGAAGGGTGATAAGCAAGCCCAGATGATAACCATGAACCATTTTATGAAGGCCCAGACCCCCACTGCACCTATTGAGCAACACAGTGACCAGAAATTACAAAGTGATATAAGGCAAGAGCAGGAGAAAGACAAAGATGCAGGCCAATCCAGCTCCTCTAGCAGCACTAGAGAAGATTTAAGGACACTTTCCTCGAAAGAGGACATTAAGGAGGTGATGACAGAGGTAAGGGTTCTGTTCAGTGAGCTTAAAAAGGATATATCTCAGGTCAACAATAGAGTGGAAGGTTTGGAGGGGGCACATGCTGCAATGCACTCTGAAGTGCAAAGTAATACACATACCATCTCCCAGCAAAATGAAGCTATTGCGTTCCTACTTGACAAAATTGAGGATCTAGACAACCGTAATAGGAGAAACAATCTTCGTATTAGAGGTATTCCAGAAACAATCTCTCCTGCATCACTGAATAGCAATCTACAGGATCTTTTTAAAGTTATTAAAGGCACACCATCATCCCCAGACATTCATATTGAAAGGGCACACAGAGCGCTGCGGCCTAAACCACCAAGAGATGTCATTGTGCGTTTTTTAAGCTATTTGGATAAAGAAGAAATTGCAAAGGGGGCAAGGATGAAGGCTTCCATTACACACGCAGGGTTTGCCATTCAGATTTTTGCAGACATTTCACCTACTACACTGCAAAAACACAGAGAAATTAAGCATATCACAGAGAACCTCAGAAGTTACAAAATCCCTTATCGATGGGGCTTCCCCATAAGTATAATTGCCAATAACAATGGAATGACAGAAGTTTACAGATCCGAAGAAGACCTGCAGGGCTTTTACAAAGTTCTGGGTATCTCGCCTAAAGACCATCAGGTTAACAAACCAATGCAACGAGAACCAAACTGCCAGGACAATACCAACAATAACGCAATGGCTAATGACAAAGCACTTAAACACGCAGCTGAAGAACAACCGTCCAGCAGTCTCTGGTCAGCAGCCCCACTTGAATAAGAGCTGATGGAAGATAGATAAGTAAAATGTGAACTGTTTAAAACATAAGTATTACCTGTTGGACATACATTAATGTAAATCAAAAATGTTTCTGATTTTGATTGCCTCCAGGATGTATTCCTGGGACTATATCTATATAGGTTATGTTTTCTCAGTTTTTACTGTTTTAGCAGGGAACGTCTTAGTTAAATTTTTCATTGTCAGACCTAAATTACTACTAGTGGACTAGCTGACTTACACATATTTAATCCCCACTATAGATCAAGGTTTACATTTAAGTCACTGTTGTCAGTCTCAAGCCCAACATTATCACTCTTGGCACCGTTTAGATATGGTGTCGGCTCAGACGACAGATTAAGGCGCACATAAAAGACGGGGGAAGAATTATACAGAATAGACAAAGAAAATAGATAACACTTCCCTGCTGGATACTGTATAGTTCACATAACCCGCATATATCACCCCAAGATAAGACATTATGTCCCGTTGCCAATTCAAACCTGTTACTTAAACACTGGCCACCTTTGTACAGTTCTTACTTTATATGATATCATCATCTAAAAATGCAACATAGGATCTCATTCCCCACAAATTCATGTACCCTCATCACATATCACCACAGAGATTAATACCAGTACATTCCTGGAAATTTAGAGGTTATAGCGATAAGATAGGGGGTCCCGGTTAGGATACCCTGTTGATTGTTATAAAGAGATATACACCTTATTTCCTATTTTTACATGATTGTACCTTTTTTCTTTTGTAACTAGTGACCAGTCCTAGAATAAGACACCCCACATGCTTTCTCTACCACCAAATACCAACTTATCTTTTCCTCCTCACTCTCCTCACCTCTTTTCTGCTCGATATATTGGTGCTTAACATGATCATTAGGCATTACGCTATGAAGCTACCCGTTATTTTTCTGGCCTTATACTTTGTATTGACCAGCATGTCTCAACACACCAAGGCACACTCTATTACTTTTACCACAGCGAATGTGAAGGGCTTCAATGTTCCACAAAAAAGAAATATCATCTTGTCTGACTTATACAAACAGAAGAGTGCAATAGTCCTCTTGCAGGAAACGCACTTTAAGAAGGGCAAAGAACCTAAGTGATTATATCATAAATACCCTACAGCTTACTTCTCTTCAGATGCCACCAAAAAAAATGGGGTCTGTGTACTCATAAGACAAGATGTCCCCTTTCAGTTGCTTAACATGGAAAGAGACACAGAGGGTAGATTACTTATTCTGAGTGGCCTATTGTATGGTTGACCTATAACTATAGTAAACACATATTTCCCTAAACTGGCACAAAAAAACGTTTATGCGCCAACTGACGAATAAAATAATTGACTACAGGAAGGGCTTGCTACTCTTGGGGGGGGACCTGAATGTACCACTTGACCCTAAAATAGACACCTATGGAGGATCTTCCTCTATACCCAAAAGAGACATTAAAAGCATCAATTCTCAGCTCCGTGAATTGACTTTACTGGATGTATGGTGTATATTGCACCCGGACAGAGCAGATTATACTTTTTACTCACACCCACACAATACGTATTCATGCATTGACTATATACTGACAGACGCATTGTGCCTTGCCCTAGTAAAAAACATATATATACACCCCATCACCTGGTCGGACCATGCTCCAGTATCTTGCGTGATCAACTGGCCTGATAAACCAGTCTCCCCATTCCAGTGGAGGTTGGATGATTCACTTATAGACCACCCAATTGTCGGGACATAAATAGAGAAAACACTGACAGAATACTTTCAGATTAATGAAAACACTGAGGCGAAATACAACAACATCTGGGAGGCGCACAAATGCGGGATCAGGGGTGAATACCTAAAACATAAGGCCATTCTCAGTAAACAACACAGAGTAAAATATGAATCCTTGCTTAAAGAACTGCAAACACTAGAACATACCCACAAACGCTCACCCGAAAATAGCTTGGTATTAAAGAAACTCACTGAGGTCAGAGTAGAGTTAAATAAATACTTACAGCACAGCCAACAGAAACAAGCATTTATTCTCCGCCAACATTACTACGAGCAAGGGAATAAATCGGGCAGACTCCTAGCAAGAACAATACGGCGTAAACAGCTCAAACAACATATTCACTCAATTAAAAACAAAACAGGTCAAATTAAAAGTGATAGTGTCTCCATAGGAAACACATTCAAAATATACTATGCATCACTGTATAATTTGTCAGGAGAAACTTAAAAGCAACATGAACATGATATCAAATTAAAACACATTACACAATACTTAGATAAAGTAAACATGCCCAAAATATCGGAAGAGCAATCTCTTAAACTAGACTCCCCCATAGAAGGTAAAGAAATTTCAAAGGCAATACACAACCTGCCTGCAGGTAAGAACCCAGGCCACGATGGCTTTGGAGCCAAATACTACAATTATGTAAAAATACTGACTACCGCATCGCAAACACTATAATAACATTTTTAACCCCTAATTTACCGCTCCGGACATCGCCGCAACTATAATAAACATATTAACCCCTAAACCGCAGCACTCCCGCCTCGCAAACACTAGTTAAATATTATTAACCCCTAATCTGCCGCCCCTAACATCGCCGCCACCTACATTATACTTATTAACCCCTAATCTGCTGCCCCTAACATCGCCGCCACTATATTAAATTTATTAGCCCCTAAACCTAAGTCTAACCCGAACCCTAACACCCCCTAACTTAAATATAATTTAAATAAATCTAAATAAAATTACTATCATTAACTACATTATTCCTATTTAAAACTAAATACTTACCTATAAAATAAACCCTAAGCTAGCTACAATATAACTAATAGCTACATTGTAACTAGCTTAGGGTTTATTTTTATTTTACAGGCAAGGTTGTATTTATTTTAACTAGGTAGAATAGTTATTAAATAGTTATTAACTATTTAATAACTACCTAGCTAAAATAAATACAAATTGACCTGTAAAATAAAACCTAACCTAAGTTACAATAACACCTAACACTACACTACAATTAAATAAATTAGCTAAATTACAAAAAAACCCCACTAAATTACAGAAAATAAAAAACAAATTACAGATCTTTAAACTAATTACATCTAATCTAATAGCCCTATCAAAATAAAAAAATCCCCCCAAAATAAAAAAAACCCTAGCCTAAACTAAACTATCAATAGCCCTTAAAAGGGCCTTTTGCAGGGCATTGCCCCAAAGTAAACATCTCTTTTACATGTAAAAACAAAATACAAACAACCCCCCAACAGTAAAACCCATCACCCATACAACCAACCCCCCAAATAAAATACTAACTAAAAAAACCTAAGCTCCCCATTGCCCTGAAAAGGGAATTTGGATGGGCATTGCCCTTAAAAGGGCATTTAGATCTATTGCAGCCCAAAGCCCTAACCTAAAAAATAAACCCACCCAATACACCCTTAAAAAAACCTGATTGGAACAGCCAATATAATGCAAGCTCAATCCTATTGGCTGATTGGAATTCCGATTGGCTGATTGGAATTCCGATTGGCTGATAGAATTCTTGGATGACGTCATTTAAAGAAACCGTCATTCAGTAAGAAGACTCCGGATGAAGAGGATGCTTCGCGTCGGATGTCTTAAAGATGGACCCGCTCCGCGTCGGATGGATGAAGATAGAAGATGCCGTCTGGATAAAGACTTCTGCCCGTCTGGAGGACTACTTCGCCCGCCTTGGATGAAGACTTCTCCCAGCTTTGTTGAGGACTTCGGCCCGGTTGGATGAAGACTTCTGCCGCTTCCTTGAGGATGGATGTCAGGTCTTCAGAACAGTAAGTCGATCTTCAGGGGGTTAGTGTTAGGTTTCTTTAAGGGTGTATTGGGTGGGTTTATTTTTTAGGTTAGGGCTTTGGGCTGCAATAGAGCTAAATGCCCTTTTAAGGGCAATGCCCATCCAAATGCCCTTTTCAGGGCAATGGGGAGCTTAGGTTCTTTTAGTTAGTATTTTATTTGGGGGGTTGGTTGTGTGGGTGGTGGGTTTTACTGTTGGGGGGTTGTTTGTATTTTTTTTTTACAGGTAAAAGAGCTGATTACTTTGGGGCAATGCCCCTCAAAAGGCCCTTTTAAGAGCTATTGATAGTTAAGTTTAGGCTAGGGTTTTTTGTTATTATTTTGGGGGGGCTTTTTTATTTTGATAGGGCTATTAGATTAGGTGTAATAAGTTTAAATATCTTGTAATTTGTTTATTATTTTCTGTAATTTAGTGTTTTGTTTTTTTGTACTTTAGCTAATTGTATTTAATTTATTTAATTGTATTTAATTTAGGCCATTTATTTAATTGTAGTGTAGTGTTAGGTGTTAGTGTAACTTAGGTTAGGTTTTATTTTACAGGTACTTTTGTATTTATTTTAGCTAGGTAGTTAATAAATAGTTAATAACTATTTAGTACCTATTCTACTTAGTTAAAATAAATACAAACTTGCCTGTATAATAAAAATAAACCCTAAGATAGCTACAATGTAACTATTAGTTATATTGTAGCTAGCTTAGGGTTTATTTTACAGGTATTGTAATTATATTTAAGTTAGGGGGTGTTAGGGTTAGGGTTAGACTTAGGTTTAGGGGTTAATACATTTAGTATAGTGGCGGCGACGTTGGGGGCAACAGATTAGGGGTTAATAAGTATAATGTTGGTGGCGGCGATGTCCCCCCAGTGAAAAAGATTCTTCCTGTGAAGGTCCCCAGACCAAGGCAACATCTTTCTTTAGCAACTCTGTGATAGGGTGTAGTATTGTGGATAAATCTGGAAGGAACCTGCCCACATAATTTACAAGGCCCAATATTTGTCGCAGCTCATGTACATCAGAAGGATTTTTCATCTGTTCAATAGCACAAATTTTCTCGGGCCTGGCTTGATGCCATCCCCATTGATGATATGCCCAAAGTAACATAACTCAGCTTTCCCAAAATGGCATTTCTCTTTGTTTAGCTTCAGCCCGGACTCTCTGATAGTCTGCAGCACACAGCTCAATCGCTGATCATGTTCCTCCAACATAGACCCATTCACTAAGATGTCATCCATGACGACTGCTGTGCCCACGTGGTCTCTTAGGAGAGAACTCATTTCTCTTTGGAAGATTTCAGGAGCAGAGGATATCCCGAAGGGGAGTCTGCAAAAACAAAATCGACCTACTGGTGTAATGAAGGTAGTCAGTTTGCAGCACCTGGATCTAGAGGTATCTGCCAGAAACCGCTAAAAGCATCCAATGTAGAGAAGAACTTCGCCCCCGCCAATTTCGGAGCTATGTCTTCAAGTGTTGGCAGCACATATCTCTCTCTCTTCACCGCCTCATTCAGCCTTTTCAAGTCTATGCAGATGCGTACCTTCCCATTCTTCTTCGCAACGGGCACAATGGGGGCACACCAGTCAGTTGCTTCAACAACCTCTTCAATAACCCCCATATTCTTCATACGCAGAAGCTCCTTCTCCACTTGAGGCATGAGCGGGAACGGAATTCTATGGGGAGTGGTAATGCTGTATGGGACTGCGTCACCTTTAAGTGATATACAGACTGGGTTGCAATTCAGTAGGCCCAATTCGCCAAACATATCTTCTGTGATCTCATTCACTCTGGCCACTAGGCCCAAACCACAGGCTGCTTTTCTGCTTAATAAGTTGTTAACACACTGATCTCTAATCACATGCACCCACATGGTGAATTTCCTTTGCTTGTACTCGCAACTGGCAAGAAATTTCCCTGCACAATCAATACGTCCACCAGAACTATGGACTTTTGTTGTAACTTTTGCCAGCTGGGGCTGTTTTATGAACGCTGCAAGAGACATTACAGTGATGTCTGCTCCTCTGTCAATCTTAAAGGCAACTTTGGCTCCCATTACAGTAAGGGTAACCCTCCAATCATCTTCTGAACCTGGCCGTTCAACAAGAGACCCCACAAAGGACACTTCTTGACCCTCCTGGTCGCTATCCACCTGCATCTCCTTAATATATTCAGTCTTACACACGACTTCAAAATGGCCCATCCTGTTACATTTTCTACATCTTTTGTCTTTAGCAGGGCATATAACACTCTGATCATGGGCACGGTTGCACCGTGTGCATCGGGCATGCTGCGCCCATCCACTTCTGGGCCTATCTGTTGTCCTAGGTCTACCACTCACACTGTGCCTTTCACTGGCAGCTCTCCTGAACTGCTGCACTTCATCCACAATACTCTCAGACCTCAGATCAGCACTTTGATTTTTCACCACTTCACTCTGGCGGGCCATCCTAATAGCCCCATCTAATGTTAAATCAGACACGAACTGCAGCTTCAGTGAGACTTCAGCATCTGCAATTCCTATGACTATTCTGTCTCTGATTTGCTCCTCTTTAGCAACACCAAACTCACAGAATTCAGCTAGTTCATACAGGCTGCGCACAAATGACTCCACAGATTCTCCCACACGCTGAGCACGCTTGTGAAAACAAGCCCTCTCATGAATCACATTTTTTTGGGGCACAAAGTGGGCACTGAGTTTATTCATAACTATTTCAAAGTCAAATTCTTCCCCTTCTTGGAAAGTAAAAGCATTGAACACTGGCTCCACATCTTTCCCCAGAGAGTATAAAAGAGAATTAACTTGTACTTCACCACTCTCCTTGTCCAGCTTAGAAGCAATCCTGAAGCGCTGAAACCGCTGATGCCATGTGGGCCAAGCTGCAGGCTGAGAGAAGTCAAAAGGCTCAGGTGGGGTAAACTTTGCAATCGATCAGGAACAGAAGAGCAGGCCAGAACTTCTGACACCATGTCATGAGATGCAGGACACATGCAGGACACAGCAAGGATGGTAAAACTCTATTTTATTGTAGAACATGGAAACATACACCTGGTAGCATTGATCTCACTAACTAACTGTGACACAGACAAACGGACCTAAGCCCCGCCCCCAATCTGGTGACATCAATTCCTGCTCTCATCACACTAAGCTAGCTACAATATAACTATTAGTTATATTGTAGCTAGCTTAGGTTTTATTTCACAGGTAAATATGTATTTAGTTTTAAATTGGTATTATTTAGTTAATAACAGTGACTAATTTAGCTCTATTTTTATTATTTTAAAGTTAGGTGGTGTTAGGGTTAGGGTTACGTTAGGGTTAGGTTTAGGGGTTAATATAGTTTAATTTAGGTTGTTGCGAAGTGGGGGGCAGGCGGTTTAGGGGTTAATAGGTTTATTTAGTGGTAGTGATGTGGGAGGCCAGAGGTTTAGGGGTTAATAGCTTTATTTAGTTGCAGTGATGCCAGGGAGCAGCGGAATAGGGGTTAATAGATATAGTGTGGGCGATGTTGGGGTGCAGGGGAATAGGAGTTAATAACTTTAGTATAGTGGCGGCGATATCGGGAGCGGCAGATTAGGGGTCAATAGATTTATTTCGGTGGCAGCGATATTGGGAGCGGCAGATTAGGGGTTAATAACATTATGTAGGTGGCGGCGATGTTGGGTGTGGTAGATAAGAGGTGTTTAGACTTGGGGTTTACGTTAGGCTGTTAGGTTTAAACATATTTTTTTTTCCCCATAGACATCAATGGGGCTGTATTATGGAGATTTTCATTCCACGATCAAAGGTGTTAGGTTTTTTTCTGACACCTTCTCCCCATTGATGTCTATGGGGAAAGCGTGCACAAGCACGTCAAAACAGCGCTTATATTTTGTGCGGTATGGAGCTTAAAACCACCATATTGCACGCACAAGCCGGCTGTTTCAAAACTTCTAATGGCTGTGCTATAGAGCTTTAAATAACGCAACTTTTGTTGCGTTCGTTAAATTCCCTATAGCGTGCATAACTTGTAATCTACCTGACTGATAGCAGCATCTTTATTTTTTAATAAAATTACTACAATGCTATTTTAATTACTATTACTACACTAGGCAGTATTTTGGGACTAAAGTTGGTGGGAGTGGGGTTTGAAAACGGCTTTGAAAAGTGCCTTTACATTGTGGGAACTGTGTGTTCCTTGTAAATTTATATGTGTGTATATACATATATATTTATGTGTTAATGTGTGTATATACATATATATTTATGTGTTTATATGTGTATATACATATATATTTATGTGTTAATGTGTGTATATACATATATATTTATGTGTTTATATGTGTATATACATATATATTTATGTGTTAATGTGTGTATATACATATATATTTATGTGTTAATGTGTGTATATAAATATATATTTATGTGTTAATGTTTGTATATACATATATATTTATGTGTTTGTTTATATGTGTATATACATATATATTTATGTGTTTATATGTGTATATAAATATATATTTATGTGTTAATGTGTGTATATACATATATATTTATGTGTTAATGTGTGTATATACATATATATTTATGTGTTAATGTGTGTATATACATATATATTTATGTGTTTATATGTGTATATACATATATATTTATGTGTTTATATGTGTATATAAATATATATTTATGTGTTAATGTGTGTATATACATATATATTTATGTGTTTATATGTGTATATACATATATATTTATGTGTTTATATGTGTATATACATATATATTTATGTGTTTATATGTGTATATACATATATATTTATGTGTTAATGGGTGTATATACATATATATTTATGTGTTAATGTGTGTATATACATATTATATTTAAAATTGCTGCTATCGCTGCGCTACTTACCCCCTTCGCTGCACTGAAGCTCTGAAAGTTTTCAGCCACTACAGTTGTAGTTATTCTATGCAGCTGATTCACTAAAGAAACAATTTAGACCTTTCACTAGATTTTCTAACACCATAGTCAAATTACAGGTCAATTGTTTTTTGCAGACTAGCTTCTGTAAGGTGATTATATAGATTAATATATATGCTAAGAACACTGGACCTCACCGTAATTGATGCTGTTTAAACTAAAATAGAAAAACATCCTGGGGTCCTGCTAGACTTCCCTTGGGTTATGGCAGTTAGGTGCTTAAATTAATAAATGTCTTTAATGTTCTCATAACAGCACCAGGAAATCTAGGTCTTGCACTAACATATAGGGCTTAAGCCATGAGATGAATAACCCATCCCCAGGGGTCCTATATATGTATAGATACCTGGACCAACCCTCAGTCTAGTGTAGAGAATCTCTAAAATAAACCCACCAGAGTTTCTCATAGATAGGTGAGATGAGACCTGACATTAAATTATGTATGTAATATAAATATACCCACCTGAAACTACAGCATGACGTCATCAGCTGCAGCCGCCTGATACTCTCTCACTGCAGGCACGCCGGACCCACAGCAGTTACGGAACACATATGCTCTGTCGGATCTCTCCTCTGACACATCAGGCCTTCATTCTAGTTTACCTAACGAACTTGCACAGCTTACTCAAGATATTCAGGTAGAGTCAGATCCTTTTATTCAGATATCCTACTGTTAATTTGAGTCGCAACTTTAAGACCATTCTCTCTCTCTGTTGCCAGCTTATATTAGTATTGTAACAGCTGTTTACTTCTGCTAACTGACTTCTGGCTATATTATGACAGTCTGATTCAAGTTTGAATCAAATAGTTGTTCTAGCCTGTACTAGACTGTCACATTTCTACCTACTTACTTGGCTTACATATATGTATACTTATTGGTGTATTCACCAGCTGTTATTCTTGTCCTAAGTTATCTGCTTATTAGCTTGGTACACCATACTTATATACTCAGCATAGTCAGCTATGACAGACACACTGCAAGCGGAGTGACACGCAGTGTATAGATGCGGATGTGCGCGCTCAGTGTGTGCTCTACATGTAGATGCGGCTGTGCGCGCTCAGTGTGTCCTGCCTTTTCATCTCTGAGCACTCTACTGTGTCAGGTCATGTAGCTGAGCGCTCAGAGATGAAATATTTTGCATCGCTTGCAGTGTGTCACAGCCTTTGGGGCCTATCTATCAAGCTCTGAATGGAGCTTGATGCCCCGTGTTTCTGGAGAGCCTGCAGGCTCGCCAGAAACAGCAGTTATGAAGCAGTCGTCACAAAGACAGCTGCTCCATAACCCTGCAGACTTCACCACAATTCAACCCGATCGAGTACGATCGGGTTGATTGACACCTCCCGGCTGGCGACCCATTGGCCGCGAGTCTGCAGGGGGCGGCGTTGCACCAGCTGGTGCAATGCTGAATACGGAGAGCGTATTGCTCTCCGTATTCAGCGAGGTCAGGCGGACCTGATCCGCACTGTCGGATCAGGTCCACCAGATTTTGATAAATATAGGCCTTTATGTGTAGCTAAATTAATTGTGATTCATGTAAACAATTTAATTATCCACAGTGGAGTTTTATGGACCATTGGTGACCTTAGCCTTAACCTGTAATATATGAGGCTTAGAAAAAAGCCTCCCTTTCAATAAAAATTTCTAGCCATGTGCATTACTTTGGGCTTCGCTATTCCTTAGTGAAATGAAGTCCAAAAATGATGGTGGTCTGCTGCATTCAGCTATTTTTGGTGCTGGATAGATTTGAGAAAAAGTGCAACACACAAATATCTGTTGGTATCCTTTGTTGAAAAGCATACCTAGGTAGGCATAGGAGCAGCAGTGTACTACCGTGAACTAGCTGCTGATTAGTTGGTGCACATATATACCTCTTGTAATTGCTGCTCCTTCAACAAGAGATACTAAGAGAACAATGCATACATCGTAATTAAAGTTAATTGGAAAGTTGTTTAAAATTGAATGCTCTGTGTTTCATGTCCCTTTAATCAGTGGTAACAATAATCCAAAAAGCTCCCCTTCCCCTCACTATTATTATGTAAATATGAGTGGGCTATATGAAATAAGTAACAAAATGGGCATAACAAATAGTCACATGACATAAATATAATTAAAGCTGAAACTGATTAGCATTACACCAACTGACTGGAGAAATGAAATTAAGCAATCTTTGTTCTCTTCTTATATAATTACAACCAAGGTAACTATGGATTGCTGTTTTGAAAAAGAAGGCGGCTATCTATTAGTTTTTATGTTTGTGTGACAAAACATATTGCTAGACAATTCTATTCATAGTTCTTTTGGCCTTTTGATTGATTGATTTAAATTAAATGACCTCATACAATGGTGAAATTAAATGGATAGAAAAGTGCAATATATAAAGAGTTTTTTTATTATAGCACTATTGCTTCTATATTACTGTCTGTTTAACGACTGGAGTGGAGTTATTAAGAGAACAAGGTACATTTGAAAAAGAAGTGAAGTTAAAAGTGTCTTAAAATTACATGCTCTGTCTGAATCACTCAAGTTTAAATTTGACTTTTCTAAACCCTTTCCTTATAGGAATGGATATTTTACATTTTATTTTCTTCCATATTTACTTTTTTATTTATTTATTTTATTTCTTATTTTTTGTTAGAACCACCAAATAACTGCAACTTTTTAAAATTAATTTTGTTGAATAAAGATGGTCGCCTAACAATAAAAAAGCTAGACATTATCAGTAGCATAAAAAGATAGCTATAAAAGAAGAAAATAAGATTATGAATTAGCTGTTTAATTTCGTTATATTTTTCTTTGATGGACTTTTGTTCTATTTCAAAACTATACTGCTTTTGAATCTTTCAAGCACTTTTTGTGTATGTCAGCAAGTTGCTGACTTTTATTTTAGTTTGAGTTTTATGAGATTAAAAAATCTCCAGCTTCAAAGACGATAATGAAGATGTTTAATTATATACAGTGCACCTCTGATGATCTTCTAATTAAGCAACTAGATGTGGATAAACAGGGTCATAGAAGTTATGGTGTTAGACTGTTTCTTACTGTTATATAAAGAGTATGATTGTGTTTCCTATTACTGTGTGCTGGTTAATTAAAATTGATATCCTTTTTTTTTTCCTTAGGCAATTTAATCTTGACCTTGAAATTCACATTAAAGGAAATGTGTTCAACAAATCCAGGAAATTGGGTAACATTTGAGGATGAAACCCCATTCCATTCTCCACAGAAAGCTTTGATTTTATCCAATGAGAATATTTACAGTCCCAAATCAGGTGGGCTTAGACTGAATTTTTCCAGTGAAAAGTTAGCAAGATCCTCTTCATCAAATTCCACAACACCTCTTCCATCTCCAATGACTGACTTTTTTATGAGTCCTGGACCTCCAAGCAACTCACCTCTTTGCACACCTATTAAAGAATGCCCAATAACACCATGTACTCCAAAATTAGGATTGTGTAATGTGCAACCTCCTGCTGAAGCTTCAGGAAATGTGCCTTTTACTTTGTCATCTTTGTCATCTTCGTTATCAGTAAATTCATCTTCAAACACTCCAACAACCTCACATTTTGATGAAGCAAGTCCTCCAAAGCACAAAAGTAGTAATGAAGTAGGATGCCACTCAGGAAGTATTCACTGTAACTATTTGCAAAAGGATTGTGCATTTTCAAGTCCATTTTGGAATAATGATTTCCCAGCCATTATTTCTACAAATGCAAATATCAAAGCAGAAAGAGATGAAAAAGATAGAATACCTGCAAAAACAGAACCTGACACAATAGAAAAGGAAACTTTTAATAGCCAGAAAAGTCTAAATCAGTGTTCTTTCAATTACGTGTGTGAAAGACTTCAAAATTTAAAGATTGACCCACCTGACAATTTGAAACATCTGCCTCTCTGTACAGAAAAAAACAGTTCATCATTTATTCCACAAAGTCTTTTTAGAAGTCAGAGAAAAGATGGATGGCCTTTCATGTTAAGGATTCCTGAGAAAAAGAACATGATGTCTTCAAGGCAGTGGGGACCTATTTACTTAAAAGTTATAAATGGTGGAATTCTACAAATGTATTATGAGAAGGGTCTTGATAAACCATTCAGAGAAGTACATCTTAATCAGTTTTGCAGAGTGTCTGAGTCAAAACTAGAAAACCTAAGTGTTTCAGATAAAATACACACAGTTAAAATTGAGCAGGTTTCATATACAGAAAAAAGGAAATACCACCCAAAGCTTGAAGTTGTCCATGAAGCTGAAATTGAACAGATGTTGAAACTGGGAACAATGGATTATTGTGATCTTATTGACTTTATTACAACAGTAGAAGAGGAATTATTGATGCTATCACCTGTATCAAAACCAAAGAAAGCTTATGAAGAGTCTGAAATGATACTGGAAATCATAGACAATTGTTGGGGAAAGGTCACCAAAGATACCAAACTTAAAGAGAGTTCTGTGATATCTCAATTGTATTGCCTTTGTTTTACTAACAGTGATACTGAATTATTTTTGACATTAAATGATGCTGATCTTCAAAAAATTTCTAAGAACTACTTTGATAAAGAAAGCAAAAACAACTTGATTGACATTCTTGACTATCATTTCCATAAATGTGTCAATAAACAAGAATTTGAAAAGTCAAGGATAATTAAATTCAAGCCAATCGATGGCTGTAGGTTTGAACTCATGCGCTTTAAAACAAATTTTAGCGCTGAAGAGCTTCCGTTTTCCATGAAAACTGCTGCAGTAGTCCAGGGAGCATATGTGGAGTTACAAGCTTTCCTAAATATGTCTCCAAGTGTCATAGCGTCTCCCTTAAATTCAGTAAAATACTGTGAAAATATTGCAATACATTTCCCAGTTCCTTCACAATGGATGAAAGCACTTTGGACTGTGAGTTTTCAGAGGCAGAGATCTTTGAAAACAAAAATGAATAGAAGGGCATGTCTTGGGTCTACTTATGAAATAGAGTCAGAACCTGTAATACAAGTAACTATTGGAACCGCAAAGTATGAGCATGCGTACAAGGCTGTCGTATGGAAGATTGACCGACTTCCTGATAAAAATTCTAGTAAATATATTTACTCTATAAACCTACTAAAATAACTAGTTCTTATTATGATCATATTTGTAGACACATTTAGAAACTCCTCAACCTCCAGATTCTGGACATAGATATGATACATATGCCTAAAACAATATAATCACTCTCAGGAATTTTAATGATGTATGAACAGAGCATTATACTGCTGAATTGTCTACTAGTGATAGACCACTAAATACTGTCCCTTTAGAGGGACATAATAATGATTCAAATAGAGCATGTACTTATAAAAGAGTTTTCAATTTACGTCTATTATCTAATTTTCTTTGTTCTCTTGCTATCCTTTGTAGAAAAGCATACCTAAATAAACTCACGAGCAGTAATGTACTATTGGGAACTATCAACTGATTGGTGGCTTCACTTATATGTCTGTTATCATTGGCTCACCTGATGTGTTCAGCTAGTTCTTAGAAGTGCATTGCTGCTGCTTCAACAAATAATACCAGGAGAATAAAGAACATTTGATAATAGATGTAACTTGGAAAGTTTTTTTTATTCATATGCTATATATCTGAATCATGAAATAATTTTGGGGGGTTTTATGTTCCTTAAAGTTTATTTTTTACTTTATTTTCCCTTTAATGTTGAGTTTAAAGTCCCTTTAAAAGAAATACGCAACTAAAAAGAAAAGGAAAACCAACAAAATATGCCATTGTAAAGATATTTTCCATTTCTGACAAATCAGGTTCAACATTTATCCTACATGATGGGTCTGTTTATATTAGGTAGAATCATTTCTAAATCACCTGAAACATATCAAAACCAATTGAAAAAAAGGCATTACTCTGTGTTTCGCAAAATATGGAGACCATGCTGTGAAATCACAATAAATCTTAAGTCTATTTATTTTGCATTGAAATAAATTAACAAACAATTCAAGCTTTCAAGAAATGTGCTACCTGCAAATGAAATATGCACATCAACTTTAATCAGAATGGAAAATAGCATGGGTTACATCTGTACATCAATTAATAATTACATATCAGCAAGTAAAAAATGTATTTAATAAGTATAATAATTGTGAGAAAGAAAAAAACATATTTTAAGGGATATGAATGACAAAACTAAATATTAATTATTCAGAAAGAGCATGACATTTCAAAAAATTGTATCTATCCATCCATCCATCTATCTATCTATCTATCTATCTATCTATCTATCTATCTAGCCATCCATCTATCCATCAATCTACCCATCTATTTATCCATCTATCTATCCATCTACCCATCTATTTATCCATCATCTATCCATCTATCTACACATCTATCCATCTACCCATCTATCTATCTACCATCTATCTATCCATCCATCCATCTAACCTAACTGTATTGTAACAGACGTTGAAAGCACTTTTTAAATTTGTTTTTGAGGATGCCTATATTTTTGTCCAAATGAAATCACAGTGCATAGACAGTTAATCGAAACTGTCCCGGATATTGCGGGATTGTCATATGTTGGGAGCTCTTTCCTACTGCCTCTGATTGCTTCCCCTCAGCTGTACCCACAAATAAGCCTGTCTCTTCTCAGAGCATAGCATAGAATTTGAAAGTCATGTTAAAAAACTTTGAATAGCTTTCCTAATAAATTGGATTAGATCCCATATTGCAAGAGTGTACAGAGAATCAATAATATTAAACAGCAATATGATTTGTGTTATAATGTGCCCTTATTTGTAAAAGCCTGCCATTTTGTATTACTGATCCATTACTAATTACTATGGCCTAGGTTAAAAGTGGTGCGTTTTTTTTTTGCACACAATATCTAGCAGAAATTGTGTTTGTATAAAAGTGCTACCACGAGTATATTGTAAGCATCTGTGCGCTTGTATTACAAGTTAAAAAGTAAAGTCTTCCCAATCAAGCGTTAGTGTCATTGGAGCGCAATTTACCAGAGCTGAAAGTAAACTGATTCCCATTGTGAAGTTACCAGAAACCTACCAGTTACACCTAATACAAAGGAAAATCACTAAAACAAGGCCAGTCAGCAGGAATATCCTTTTACAATATAAGTGTTTGGGTCGATCGATCATTGTACAGTGTGAAAGGACAACGGAAATTTGCATTTGTCAAATAAAACTTTTCGCTTCCAAAAGAAAAGTAAAACTTGTAAATGAATTAGTCATACATTTAGGCTGGGGCATTATAAGTATATAGTACATGTGTATATGAGGTGTAATATATATACATTATTCTGTAAAAATGGTTTAGAATCCAGTTTAACAATTCAGGATATTAATATACCACATAAAAACATGGCAGCTGATTTTTCTGGTCAATGCGTTTTGGAAAAATGTGTTATTTCTAACATTTAAGTGAATCAGCCGCTTCTTTTGCACTGTACCAATCGTGTTTATGAAAGACTGTATTGCACTGTACCAATCGCGTTTATGAAAAACTGTATTGCACTGTACCAATAGGGTTTATGAAAATCTGTATTGCACTGTACAAATCGCATTTCCGAAAGACTGTATTGCACTATACCAATAGTGTTTATAAAAATCTATATTGCACCGTACCAATTGCGTTTATGAAAATCTATATACAAAAGGGGTTTATCGTGGCTGTTTATGAGCGTAAGGCTTTTCATTCATTCATTTTAGCTCTATTAAAGTTAACGGGCGTGTGGGGTTAGTGTGACCTCAGAGCTCTGGTTAACTGTGCGAAACAAAAAGTCTCAGAAAACATAAAAAATACATTACAAAAAGTACACTTACATTGATAATAACACCATTTAATAAAAAATATTTTAAAAAGAAAAAATATTGCACAAAGTTATAAAGGGGCATATTTATCAAGGTCTGGCGGACCTGATCCGACACTGCGGATCAGGTCCGCCAGACCTAGCTGAATACGGCGAGCAATACGCTCGCCGTATTCAGCATTGCACCAGCAGCTCACAAGAGCTGCTGGTGCAACGCTGCCCCCTGCAGACTCATGGCCAATCGGCCGCCAGCAGAGGGGGTGTCAATCAACCCAATCGTACTCAATCAGGTTAATTTCCGGCGATGTCTGTCCGCCTGCTCAGAGCAGGTGGACAGGTTATGGAGCAGCGGTCTTTGTGACTGCTGCTTCATAACTGCTGTTTCTGGCGAGCCACGGGGCATCAAGCTCCATATTGAATCATTTTCAAACATTCTTGTTCTTTTAAAAAAATATATACAGCTTGTATTTACTTCATCTCTCGGTTGGCTGTCACAAAAGCTGGCATGTTTCGGCTACTTCTGCCGTAATCACAGCTTAACTTGTGACCTACAGACTAATGTTTTAAAAGGGGAGATATTCACCCTATTGGTTAAAACATTCTGACTTTCTACCAATCACCAATATCTAACAAATTAAAGGGCTAGCTCTGAATCCTATACTTTACACAAAGTCAATCTTTAACCTCTCATAAATTAGATGCCCTGTTCCTTTCTGTTGCCATTTGTGTATTTATTTATAATCTCATATATTTGTTTATAACCTCATTGCTTTTAACGTTTTCTACTTATTAATTCTAATTATAATTCTGGCTAAGGTAAACTTTTAAGCCAGCTTCAAATTTGTGATTCCAAACACTTTTCCTGAAAATACTATTGAGTGCTTCATGGTTTTCTTTACCATAATTAAGCCCCATGCCGGCAATAATTTGATAATAATCGATTAGCAATACAGTATCCTACTGTTGTTTTGTTACTGTTGTTATTAATTCCAATAATTTATCAAGTCATATTCACTGTTCAGGCCTGTCAGTTTTTTAGTCTTTAATCTTAGACTCCAATATACTTCCTACCTGGCTATTACTTGATCCCTGTCCCCTCCTCCGTTTCGGTGGGGGAATATGTTCTACTATAGTCCACCTCAGACTATTAGGACTTCTGTTGTGCTGGTAATTAAAATGTATGATCAAGGGTGTAGTCAATACACCTGATTTAATATTGCCTACATGCTCACAAATTTGTGACCTGACCTCCATTGAGGTCATACCTACATATTGTAGGTTACAAAGGGAGCAAGTTAACAAATAAATTACACAGGTATGGCTAGTTGTAACATTTTTTATGTAGAAACATTTCCCTAGTTGCCTCACTTCTAAAACCATTGCATTGCCTTGTTGTACATGTGCACAGGCTATACAGTTAGTGTTATGGCATTTAAACACCCCTTTTGTTGTCAACCAAGAACTTTGAGTGCTTTGATCAATGCTCTTTAAATTAGTGGGAGCTACTCTGTTCCCTATGGTTAAACCTCTTTTGAATGCAAACCTACAACCCTTCCTAGCTGTTTCCACTAAATCATCATCTGCTGATAATACAGATAAATGCTTAGAAGCTTTCTGTGAACTCATTTGCTTGTCTTTTAAAAATTGTTTTATCTGAACAATTTCTTTGTAATTGCCTTAAACACTCTATAAGGGTCTTTTAGCATGGAGGATTGTGTTTTTAGCTGTTTTTTTCTGGTAAACTTGTGTTTCTATGTGGCCTCTGTTTTCATCTAGTACTTCATTTAATGTCCAAATAATTAATACTTGATCTATCCAGTTCATGTGTAAAGCTCAAACCTATTACATTGCTGTTTAACTCCTCAATAAAATTTGTCACCTCATTTTCATTTCCCCTCCAGATCAGTATCAAATCATCAATGAACCTCTTCTAAAAGGTTATTCTGTTCTTGAACGTGTTACTCTCTTCATAGATGTGAGAATGCTCCCACCACCCCATATAGAGGTTGGCGTATGATAGGACAAATTTAGCCCCCATCGCAGTCCCACATCTCTGGAGAAAGAACTCACCCTCAAAACAAAAATAATTGTGAATGAGCAGAAATTTGGTCACTCTAAGTATAAACTCACATTGTTCTTCATTAAATTGACCTGATCTGGCAAGGAAATACTCTACTGCTCTAAAGCCTTCCTTATAAAGTATGGAGGAGTACAAAGATTTCACATCAGTTGTTAGCCACATCATGTCGCTGGTCCATTTCTGTCCTGTTAGTAACCCTAAAAGATGTTTTGTATCCTTTAGATGGCTTAATAATCCATCAACAAATGGTTTAAGGATGTCATCTAGCCATTGGGAGGGTCTTTCATTTAATGAACCTACCCCACTTATTATTGGGCAACCCTGTATATTTGGACCTGGTTTATGCATTTCCTTCTTCAAACAGATGTCTTAGCTCTTTATCAGATCTTAATGTGGGGTCTTAGAGAGCTAAGGCATCTGTTAGATGAAGGAAGAGACATAGGTATGTTTGATGACAACACCTTTGAATATTTACAAGTAACTAACCCAGTTAGGCCTGTATTTAATCACCTGCTTAGAATGCGTAAACCAGGTCTTGGTTGACAACAAAAGGGGTGTTTAAATGCCATAACACTAACTGTATAGCCTGTGCACATGTACAACAAGGCAATGGTTTTAGAAGTGATGCAACTAGGGAAATGTTTCTACATAAAAAATGTTACAACTGTAGCCATACCTATGTAATTTATTTGTTAACTTGCTCCCTTTTTAACCTACAATATGTAGATATGATCTCACTGGAGGTCAGGTCACGAATTCGTGAGTATGTAGGCAATATTAAATCAGGTGTATTGGCTACACCCTTGATCATCCATTTTAATTACCAGCACAACAGAAGTCCTAATAGTCTGAGGTGGACTATAGTAGAACATATTCCCCCACCGAAACGGAGGAGGGGACAGGTATCAAATACTAGCCAGGCAGGAAGTATATTGGAATCTAAGATTAAAGACAAAAAAACGACAGGCCTGAACAGTGCATATGACTTGATAAATTATTGGAATTAATAAAAAAAACAACAGTAGGATACTGTATTGCTAATCGATTATTATCACGCATACACTGTAAATTATTGCCGGCATGGGGCTTAATTATGGTAAAGAAAACCATGAAGCACTCAATAGTATATTCAGGAAAAGTGTGTGGAATCACAAATTTGAAGCTGGCTTAAAAGTTTACCTTAGCCAGAATTATAATTAGAATTAATAAGAAGAAAACGTTAAAAGCAATAAGGTTATAAACAAATATATGAGATTATAAATAAATACACAAATGGTAACAGAAAGGAACAGGGCATCTAACTTATGAGAGGTAAAAGATTGACTTTGTGTAAAGTATGGAGTGAGAAACAGATTATTGTAATTCCAAGTAAATGTGATACATAAATAACACACAGCTATTTGTAAATGATTCAAAACTAGCCCTTTAATTTGTTAGATATTGATGATTGGTAGAAAGTCAGAATGTTTTAACCAATAGGGTGAATATCTCCCCTTTTTAAACATTGGTTTGTAGGTCACAAATTAAGCTATGATTACGGCAGAAGTAGCCGAAACATGCCAGCTTTTGTGACAGCCAACCCAGAGACGAAGTGAGTGAATACAAGCTGTATATATTTTTTTAAATGAACAAGAATGTTTTAAAATGATTCAATAAAGAGACTTTTAAGGAAGCAAGACACCGGTGTACTCCTTATCTACTTTTGTGTGAATTCTACATTTGGAGCCAGCGAGGGAGACCCGGTTAGATGTATATGGAGCCGACAACCACAACCGACCAATGAAAGTGGAGGTGTGTCCACAAATGCAGACAGCACACGCAGGCATCACATACGCTCACACGGAGTTCGAGTGAGTCTGGAGACTTGAGGAGGGGGTTAACACAAAGATGGCCCACCTGGCATGGAGCGAATGAAGAGGGCAGTCCCCCAGGACCGAGCACAAACGGAACTACGAACAGTGAGTTGCTTAAATACTTAAGCGTTTTTGTAAAAGGATAATCCCTATTTAAAAGGGATAATTATAGCGTGGTTTGCAGCGTGGCACCTCTGGCTAATTAAGGGATGCAGTAAAAGATCCCGGTCAAAAAGAGGGTCTGTGGAAAACAGGCACTGAATGTGAAACAGCACAGGGAATAGAATAGT